>NW_026879486.1:0-28062 GCF_032173495.1 Musca vetustissima
CGTTTTTGGTTACCTTGACGACATGGTCATAGTATCCGAAGACTTCGATACACATATTGAAATTTTGATGAGAATCGCTGCTCAATTTAGAAAAGCAAACCTTACACTTAATGTTACTAAGAGTAAATTTTGTGTAAGAAGAACAAATTACCTAGGGTACATTATAGGGAATGGTGGCATTACTACCGACCCTGAAAAAATCTCGGCAATCTCCAATTGGCCAGTCCCCAAGACCATTAAGCAAGTCCGCGGTTTTCTTGGTATTTGTGGTTGGTACCGCCGATTTATACAAAACTTTTCTACAGAAACATTCCCCATCACCGAAGTTGTCTCGACGAAACGCAAATTCAAGTGGACAGCCGAAGCCCAGATAGCGTTCGAGCGTGTCAAGTCACTTCTCACTTCTGCACCAGTGCTAAGCATTCCGGATTTCTCCAAGAAATTCTATTTACACTGTGATTCAAGTGACTTTGGCATCGGCGCGGTACTCGTTCAACTCGATGATGAGGGTAATGAGAAGCCTATAGCTTTCATGAGCAGAAAACTAAACACTTCACAAAGGAACTATAGCGTTACAGAACGTGAGTGTTTAGCTGCTCTGGAAGCTATAAAAAAGTTTCGATGCTACCTCGAGCTGCAGGAATTCGAGGTTGTGACAGACCACTCAAGCTTGCTGTGGCTTATGCGTCAGCCTGACTTGAGCGGCAGACTCGCCCGATGGGTATTCAAGTTACAACCTTATCGCTTTACCATAAGCCATAGAAAAGGTAAAGATCATATAGTCCCGGATGCTCTCTCCCGCATACCGAGCGATGATATTTCATCTTTGGAGATAAGTGAGCCAGGAGTAAATTTAGAATCACCGTATTTTAATGATGAAGACTATTGTCGATTGAAGACCCAAATAGAAAATGACCCAAGCAAGTACCCGGACATACGAATAGTAGATAAATATGTATATTACCGCACTGAACACTATTCAGGAGATGAATCCCAGGAACGGAATTGTTGGAAACTCTGGATTCCTACAAGACTTCGAAAAGAAACGATCTCAAAAGCTCACGTCCTTCCCGTTACCGCCTTTTGAGACGAACGTTTTTCTGGCCAGGAATGGTCCGGGATGTGCGAGAATACGTTCGGAACTGTGAGGTCTGCAAGACCACGAATGCTCCAAATATTATTTTGAAACCTCCAATGGGAAAGCTTATGGAATCGGTGAGGCCCTTTCAAAGGCTATACGTCGATATTCTTGGACCATATCCAAGAAGCAAGAAGCAAAATTTCATTGGCTTTGTCCCTTAAAAAAGTTTACAACATCGCCCATTAGAGATTTCTTACAAAACCATATTTTTCATGTTTACGGAGTCCCAGAGTGTATTGTTAGCGACAACGGAAGCCAGTTCCGTTCAAATGAGTTGAACGCTTACCTAACCGAACTGGGAGTTAAACATATTTACACAGCTTTGTATAGTCCTCATGCAAATGCCTCAGAAAGGGTTAACCGCTCATTAATTGCAGGCATTAGAGCGTACTTAAAACAAGATCACAAACAATGGGACTTCCATCTGTCCTCTATCAGCTGTGCCCTTCGCAATGCATTCCATCAGACAATAAATTGTTCTCCTTACCATGCTCTATTCGGTTTTGACATGGTAACCCATGGATCTGCTTACGAACTTCTGAGGAATCTAAGCATCTTGGACGAACCAACAGCAAAAATTAATAAAGATGATAGCCTTCAGCTGCTTCGAAGGGACCTTCGTAAATGCATAAGGGAAGCACATGAAAGAAACCAGCACTCCTACAACCTTCGGACCCGATTGCAAAATTATCATGTAGGCCAAATAGTCTACCACCGAAACTTTGCACAAAGCAATGCGGAGAAATCTTTCAATGCGAAGTTGTCTCCAGTTTTTATAAAAAGCAAAATCAAAGAAAAGCTCGGCAACCATTATTATAAGTTAGAAGACATGGAAGGTAAACCACAGAACAACTTCTCTTTCATATTTTATTGAAATACAATTTTTTTGCATACATTTCGTCATATGGACTTAGGCGGTTTTGTTTTTATAACGGTAGAGGTAATTCACTAATTCTGTTTTTTTTCTTCTGGTTGCTACTGCTGCTGAAATTTCACTCTCTGCTTAGCATTCCAATTTTGTACACCCTTTCGTTTCACCACCTTCTCCGAACAAAAACAAAAATCTGCAAATATTTTTAAATTAGAACATCACTTTTAATCCACTTTTTTCGATCTTACATTTTTTCTTCATTGTAAAATTTGTCCACTGCTTTGGCTGTTCTTTAGTAACTGTAGAAGCATTTTTGGGTTTTTGTTTTGATTATCATCAAATGTCATACGACCCCAAAAAAATTTCCTCTTCAGAGTTGCCCCGTACTAGACCTAAGTACTGTACACAAATTTTAACAAATTGTGGCACCCGTACCTCACACATTATACCAAATTTCAACATAATATTTTAATAAAAAAAAATTTGTTGTTGTTGTTATTGTTGACCTGTGATATGTTAATTGTTGTGGATTTTTGTTTTGGCTCTAGGTCAATTGAAAAACTCGTTGTTTATGTTTTTCTTTTTTGTTTATTTTTATTTTCCAATATTTCGACTGTCTTCGGCAGTCATCTTCAGGGAAATACTACAAAACATACAAATATTTTAAAGATATAGACTTAATTGTATTGCACAGATCTTACTTTTATGAGAAAAGCAACCGATTTACATCACCGTCTATGCTAAACTAAGTTTTTTTTTTTCTCATCTGTGCTTATGAACTATGTTTCTATAAATATGTGCAGTTTGGCTTATAATTCATTCTTCTATCGTTAGGTACATTAATTATGTTTAACATTTCTAATGTGAATTTTCGTTTATAATTATTTTCTTGTGTCAATATGTCAACGTCTTTAAAAAAGTTTTTGTGCAATGTGCAGCAAGCGCCGTTTTTTGCTCTAAAGGTTTGTCTGAATTTTGATCTGACTTATGTCCAGAAAGTACTGTACACAAGTTTTTGTTACCAACATATACCTTTTGGCATACGTTGGATTTGTCCCCATTACATTTTATCTTATACACTACATTGCATTTGTCTTCCTTTTTAATTTTTGATTTTATTTTGCTGAACAGGCTAATATTTTATTTTAAAATTGATAATTGTTCTTTATATATATTGGAATAACAAATCAACTTAATAAGATTTTTTTATGCTTTTTCCTCTTTTTTTCTTTCCGTTCTTGTGATTGGATGTTTTTTAATTCGTCAATAGTGTGGGAAATCATTTTTCCTCAGTATAAATCCTTTCTTTGTTAAATTGTTTCGCTAATATCAAGTACTCTGTTGATGAAGTTTGTGGCCGTATTTAACTATCAGCTAAAAGAAATCACAGATGCGGTGGCAACACACCAATCCAACATTTTGCCCTGTCTTATTATTGCGTCAAGATAAGGCAATTTTTTTTTTTTTCCAATTCGTGCGTAAATTGCACATGTTTGTCAAAGGAGTTCAGGATGTTTAATGTTCTGTTCTTTTCACTATGCAAAGTATTTTACATCTTCGTAACTAATTTTGGTTTATTTGTCAATTTCTCCATTGAAGAGACCACATCAAAATTTTGCAATAAGACGCTGGAGAGCCCATTGGAAGTCCTTTTCGAGACACAAATACATCAACATATAACTCCTTGTGACAAACATTATTTACTTAAATTTGAACACACTTTTGTGACAATAATTATAGCCCCCATATTAAAAGGGTAATAAATTTTATAAGCACCCTGACGAATAAAAAAAATACGGCCACAAACTTTTCACAGTCCATATTTTCCACCAAAAGAACAAAGAAAGGACGTAATATATGAAAAATGCAAAGTATTGAATTCTAAAAACATACACAGAACGGAAAGAAGAAAGAAGAGGAAAAATTTACAAAACATTGACTTATATACCACATTTTTGTGTTCCAATATATATGATAAGAGCAATTATCAATTAGATTTTGAACTAGCCTGTTCAGCAAAATAAAATCAAAAATTAAAAAGGAAGACAAATGCAATATATAAGATAAAATGTAATGGGGACAAATTCAACGTATGCCAAAAGGTATATGTTGTACAACAAAAACTAAACTCAAGACTAGACTTTCTGGACATAAGTCAGATCAAAATTCAGACAAACCTTTAGAGCAAAAAACGGCGCTTGCTGCACATTGCACAAAAACTGGACATACACCGAATTTTAAAGACGTTGACATATTGACACAAGAAAATAATTATAAACGACGATTCACATTAGAAATGTTAAACATAATTAATGTACCTAACGATAGAAGAATGAATTATAAGACTGACACGGACCACTGTGCACATATTTATAGAAACATAGTTCATAAGCACAGACGAGAAAAAAGAAAAACTTAGTTTAGCATAGACGGTGATGTAAATCGGTTGGATAAAAGTAAGATCTGTGCAATACAATTAAGTCTATATCTTTAAAATATTTGTATGTTTTGTAGTATTTCCCTGAAGATGACTGCCGAAGACAGTCGAAATATTGGAAAATAAAAATAAACAAAAAAGAAAAACATAAACAACGAGTTTTTCAATTGACGTAGAGCCAAAACAAAAATCCACAACAATTAAAAAATTTTATTAAAATTTATAACAAATCAACTTAAAAGATTTTTTTATACATTTTTTTTAATTTGTTTCGATTTTTTTCTGTGGGGAAAAGTTGCAAAAAAAATATTCTATCATATACCATGATGGTTCGATAACTATCAGCTGAAATCACTATGCTGGCAACACACCAACCAACATTTTGACAAGCTTATATCGACATTTTTTTTTTCAATACCGTCTAAAGGTCAAATGTTCTGCAACTAAATTTTACATCTTCCTTTTTTGTGAAACACTCAAAGAGACCACATCAAAATTTTTAAGAATAAAATCATTTCAACACAAATACATCAAATATAAGTTTGTGTCATTATATACTTAAATTTGAACACACTTTTGTGACAATAATTATAGCCCCCATATTAAAAGGGTAAGAATTTTATAAGTGCAAAAAAATATACAGATTTTCACAGTCCATATTTTCAGGGGACTATGTGCAAAGTATTGTTCTAATACAACGAAATTTCATCTACCCACATTTTTGTGTTTTACAATAAGAGCCAGTGATTTTGAACTATATATATAAATAGTCACCCACAGGGTTGACTGATATTTTATCATACTCTTTGGGAAAATATTATCACAACTCGCCAAAAATAAACGGAATAAAACAATCGCAGCTAGGTGCTCCAGAAGCCTCGATAACCAACACTTGCATAAAAATAAGTTAGAGGTTTGCCATCAGTTCGCCTCTAACCTCAGAATCCCCTAAAAATACTTGAATGACTCTATCTCCACCTGCCATACATACTCGATTTCTGGATTAACCATAAACCATTAACAACAGAAGTAGACGTTTTGGATCTCCTATTAAAACTGTCGCCCCTAACCTATATGCTCACGTGCTGTTTATATACGTTTCCAACCCGTTTATTACCTGCGTGTAAAAAAATCATACAACAACTTCTAATATATATATATTCCAACAGCTATATATAATTAGTCGAGAAAACGAGAAATTATCCCATATTCAAATCGCAGTATCAACTGTGTAACGCCATACCAGAATATCATTAAAATATACACTGCCTTACATACGCCATATCAATGTATCAATGGTTTATGCTGCCAATTCAATTATATACTAACATTTTTTTCTCGGTGTAAGATCAATACAAGAAATTATATATCAATAGCAACAAAAACTACACAAATCATCATCATCACAACAACGATTGAGCAGCATACACATCGAATGGAGGCCTTCAGTACGATCGGAGTATGTTGGTAAGCTTTTTAGTTTTGTTTTTTACTTCCATTCATAAATTACTTGTGTTGATCAAAGAGAATATGAAGAGAGATCATTTGTTATAAACTGTTATACTTTTTAAATATTGTCACCCCTCTTGGAGTAATTCTCCCCTCTCTTTTTCATTCATATGAACAAATCATCTCTCTCATATAAAATGCTGTAACGTATAGTTTCTATTGATACTGTAAAAAAAACGTAATTTGTGCACTCAGATACAATTGCTACACATTAACCCTTTGCGGGTTGGTGATATGAATGTTATTACTATAATTAGTGCATAATTTATAGTCTATTGAAATTATTAATATAATTTGGTATACATTAAGGTTCTCCTATATGAATACGAATTTGAATTTCTGTATAAATTAAAATATATTTGAGATATTAAATTGCATAAAATATTGAATTCTTCCAATTTTGATGAATACTATAAAATTTGATTTGAATAAAAAATGCGACGATTTTAAAATGAATGCTTAAGTACTTTTCGAGACGTTTCTTACATAATGGACTAGGTACCTAATATTGGAGTGATGTGATTTAACAGAGGGGTCTAAAAAATAATTAAATATGCCTTTAAGACATTGTTGGCGTGGGTTATGAGGCATGATTCTCACAACATCAGAGAATTAAAATATTT
Source organism: Musca vetustissima (assembly GCF_032173495.1). Taxonomy (NCBI): domain Eukaryota; kingdom Metazoa; phylum Arthropoda; class Insecta; order Diptera; family Muscidae; genus Musca; species Musca vetustissima. The sequence continues at coordinate 6,582 of NW_026879486.1, forward strand.
ACTTTTTTACGTATTAATGAGGTTATTTTCGATTACCAGTGAAGCTGACAATTCATATTAATATAGGGGTATTTTTTGTTAACACCATATATTTTCTGGACCATAATTTTTGCATTCATAAATAAAAAGGGAGTCTATTATAATTTTAGTAATGCGAACATGGCTTGTGTGGAGAAGGACACGAACCCCGACATCCCGACTGCAGCTAAGGCTTCAATGGCTCCCGAAGTCCTACCTTTACACTGGTTCTATGATGCGTTAAAAGTATTTAAAAGACATTTGCATCTAAAACAAACTTATTGGTTGTGTTCATTACACACAGCGTACTGAATTAAGCCTAGAATGATGTGTTCTAAGTTTCGAAAAATCGGTTCACATTTAAATATAGCTCCCATATATATTTTCGTCCCATTTTATATAAATGGTGCATCAAAGTTCTTTGATTTGCGCGAAATTTTGCATAGCGTACTGAATTAGGTCTAGAATGGGGTGTGTTAAATTTCGTGAAAATCGGTTCAGATTCAGATATAGCTCCCATATTTATTTTCGTCCGATTTAAGGTAAATGGTGTACCAAAGTTCCTATATATTTCGATTCGCACGAAAGTTGCCATAATGTACCTAATTAGTCTAGAATGATTTGTGTTAAATTTCCTGAAATCGGTTCTGATTAAGATATAGCTCCCATACATATTTTCGTCCGATTTAATATAAATGGTGGTGAATTAAGTCTAGACTGATGTGTGTTAAGTTTCGTGAATATCGGTTCAGATTTAGATTAAGTTCCTATATACATTTTCTTTCGATTTTATGTAAATTGTTCACTAAAGACACAAAGTTTGTTCGGTTGGCACACAATTTTGTGCAATGTTAATATAAATTAACTGTAGTTAATATAAATTCGTTCGATTTTATACAAAATTGGCACAAAACTTTGCACAACGTTCTAATCCTAGTACACCCTTACGTGTACCAAGTTTTGTAGGAATCGGTGTAGATTGAGATATAGCTCCCGTATATAGTTTCATCTGATTTAATGTAAATGGTGCACCGAAACCCAAAGTTATTCACAACGTACTGAAGTTAATATAACATAGCGTGTGGAACATTTTGTTGAAATCGGTTAAGATTTGGATAGAGCTCCCATATAAATTTTCTGTCGATTTTAAGTATATGATGCAATAAGAACTCATCGTATGTGGATGAAAACATACTATATGTATAACCTAATCTGTGACAAGTTTCGATGAAATCGGTTCAGATTTCGATATAGCTTCTATATATATTTTCGTCCGATTTTAAGTAAATGAATGGTGCACCAAACTCCTCATGATTATAAATAATAAATAATCAAGGGGTGTCCGATAGATATTTGCTTTAAATTGATTTATATAATTTTGTCCCATTGTAAGAAGCAACTCTATATCTGAACATATGAAAAATTTAGTATGGGTTGCAGTATGACATGTTTATGGATCCAATTTCAAGTTAATAGTCCTTCAAATATGCGACGTCTCTTAGGATTAATCTGTTGATTATACCCAAAGTGGTGAAGGGTATCATATAGTCGGCCCCGTCCGACTTTACTACTTGTTTTTTATAAATTGTAATTTGTTATGAACTGAGGAGAAAATTTACCATTAACATTGCTAACTCTTTCCCACCTCAACATATGTTCAAGTAAATATGTATAATCATCGTCTAGGCATAAATACATGTGGTTAGCTGTAAAGTACGTTGTCATTTCACTTCACACGTGCCACAGCTCAGACAAAAAGGCCCAAAAACATATTATTTACCATATCATTGTTTTGCATTATGCTCTGCAAGACACATGTGTGCATTTGGGTTTCGTCCATAAAAAAGGATATGGGGCCTTGAGTAAGTTAACTACATATGACTAAGCTGTATATAAGGAATTATGGCAAAGAAGCAATGTTAATTTGCAGCACTTTAAGCTACAAGTTGAAACATTTAAATAATCTCAATAAAAATATGTTTCGTTGAAAATAAAATAATTTAATGTGAAAAATTTGATTTAAGAATAAATATAGAAGTTTTTGTCTGTCAACCTACGCTGGTAAAGTGTTTGTAAACATTAACAAAAACACTAATTCGTATGTCATGCCATCAATAAAACGAATGACATCAGTTTTGAAATTCGGAGGAGGATTGTGATGACCAGCAGATGCTACTATGGTCTAAGTAAGCAGTTTAGAAACAAGACCACCTCCCGCCAGACCAAACTCACACTTTACAAGACGCTGATACTACCCGTGCTATTATATGGATCAGAAGCATGGGTACTTGCGCAAACAGATGAGGTAGCTCTTGGGGTGTTTGAAAGAAAAATTCTCTGAAAGATTTACGGGCCGATCTGCGTCGACGGTGAATATCTGCGTCGAATTAACCACGAGCTTTACAATTTATACGCGGACATCGACATAGTCAGCCGTATTGAGCTGCAGCGACTACGGTGGCTAGGCCATCTTGTGCGGATGAATGAGAATGCCCCAGCTCAAAAAGCATATAAAAACGAGCCTACTGATGGTTCCCGTAGAATGGGAAGGTCACGAATTAGATGGAAAGACCAAGTAGAAAATAATATCTTGGAACGCAGTCTTCCAAATTGGTGGATATGCGCGCAAGATCGACGCGCTTGGAAATCTTTTTATACCCTTCACCACACTGTGGTACAGGGTATTATGTCTTTGTGCATATGTTTGTAACAGGCAAAAATAATCGAGATAGACCCATGGTTCCTTTTGAGAATATACATAGAATCACTTTCTAAGTCGATTTATGCATGTCCGTCTGTCTGTCTGTCTGTCCATGTTAAATTGTAAACAAAGTACAGGTCGCATTTATGATCCGAATTGGATGAAATTTGGCATAGGTCACTTATTCAGCCCAAGGACGAACCCTATTGAAATTGGGAAAAATCGGTTCAGATCAAGATATAGCTCCCATATATATATTTAACCGATTTAATGTAAACGGTCCCTATAAATCTCTCGCAAGTTTCGTAAAAATCGGTTCAGATTTAGATATAGCTCCCATATATCGTTTCGTCCGATTTCATGTAAATGGTGCCCCAAAGTCCCTATATATCTTTTGATATGCACGAAATTTGGCATAACGTACTGAATTGAGCCTAGAATGATGTCTGCCCCAAAGTCCCTATATATCCAACTTTCGAGAAAATCGGTCCAGATTTAGATATAGCTCCCATATATATAGTTTAGTCCGATTTCATGTAAATAGTGCCCCAAAGTCCCTCCCATATATATATCTTGCGTCTCTATATATTTGCACGAAATTTGGCATAACGTACTGAATTGAGCCTAGAGTGATGTCTGCCGTGAAAACTTTCAAAGAAAATTGGTCCAGATTTAGATATAGCTCCCATATATAGCTTCGTCCGATTTCATGTAAATGGTGCCCCAAAGTCCCTATATATCTTTCAATTTGCACGAAATTTGGCATAACGTACTGAATTGAGTCTAGAATGATGTCTGCCAACTTTCGAGAAAATCGGTCCAGATTTAGATATAGCTCCCATATATAGTTTCGTCCGATTTCATGTAAATGGTGCCCCAAAGTCCCTATATATTTTTCGATTTGCACGAAAATTTGGCATATCGTGTTGAACTGAGTCTAGAGTGATGTCTGTCAAGTTTCGAGAAAATCGGTCCAGATTTAGATATAGCTCCCATATATAGTTTCGTCCGATTTCATGTAAATGGTGCACCAAAGTCTCTATATATCTTTCGATTTGCACGAAATTTGGCATAACGCACTGAATTGAGCCTAGAATGATGTCTGCCAAGTTTCGTGAAAATCGGTCCTGATTTAGATATATCTCCCATATATAGTTTCTTCCGATTTCATGTAAATGGTGCCACGAAGTCCCTAAATATCTTTCGATTTGCACGAAATTTGGTACAGCCTAATCATTTAGGTCTATAATGATGTGTGGCAAGTTTCGTGAAAATCGGTCCAGATTTAGATAGATATAGCCCCTTTTATTATAGATTGATTTCAAGTAAATTGTGCATCAAACTCCTCATGTTAGTCAGATTGACATCAAAGTTTGCACATCGTATAAAATTGAGCATAAAATTATATAGTTGCGTTTCTAGAAGTACAGACATTGCCCAACGGATGACCTATTTATATTTGTTTGAAGTCGATTTACATACTTTATGGATAGATCTAGGTTTCATCCGATTTCATACTAATAGTCCTGTTTAATATACCCATAGTGGTGAAGGGTATCATATAGTCGGCCCCGTCCGACTTTACTACTTTCCTTACTGGTTTAAGCTCTACTTATGGAAAACCGTTCTGTAACAGGTCAGCTAAATAAGTAAGTACTAATTCGTATGTCTGAAGCGCAAAAGTTTAACTGTGTGTAACACGGTTTAATTGTCTGTCTTTGCTCAATGACACGTGAGGTGGTCATCGAACACCAGCATGCTAAACATTCGACCAAGAGCACTCTTACACGTGTTGGTATAATTTGGTATTATGTATTTGTCAATACAGACTTGTAACAATGTACATACAATGATATTCTGACTCCATGTGTTATTGGAATAATCGCCCTTATGATTTCATTGCGTACAGCTTATATTGTTATATAATGACGTATTAATATGTTATTTCCTGTTCTGACACTTACAATCTCTGGTTTGTGGCAAAAATTAATTGTAACGTTTCTCTGGAAATGCATTAACCGATATGGGTATATTATGACTTAAATTATATATTTCTCAGAAGGCACACATTATTAATTATTACGTTTAAAAAATTCACATTACATCAAATTCTTGGAACCATTATTATAATATTGACAGATTCTGAATTGCAAGCAAATATCAATAACTTTGTGGTTTGCTGACAGGGAAAATTGTTACACATCAAATTTTTACTTGTTATATCCTCCTACATAAAGTGGAGTGTATTTTAAATTTATCATTCGGTTTGCATAGCATTGACATATTCACCGGTGATCACATAAAGTATATATACATTCCATATCAAATTCTATTAGACCTTTTCCACATACTCATAGGATGTTTAGTATTTGAGATAGATCGATCCACGTTTTGTAAGAGTCACCATATAAAACTTTGGATTTTTGTTACGTTTTTTATGCCAATTCTCTTTAATTTGGTATATTGAGTTTTCATTGATATAGAAGAAACGTTGGGGATTTAGTGTTACTTTTACATCTAATCTTTTTTTAAATAAATCTCAATCTGAACCGAACAAAACTTAACACACCTCATTCTAGGCTCAATTAAATACTCTGTGAAAAATGCTATTTTAATCGGACAAATATAGGGTCCTTGGTGCACTGAATCGTAAACTGCATCTAAATCTGAAAATATATTTAACAGTTTTAATTGACTTCGTATATATACAGTCGAATGATTCCAATTATTCTTATCGAACAGGAACATATATATGGGAGTAATATCTAAACATAAACCTATGTTCAACAATTTCAATAGGGGCCGTGGACCAAATAAAATAAATGAGTTGTATCAAAGTTAATTTTATTTGGTAGTGAAGGGTATTAACGTATTATGGGCTGTGACGGAACATTTGATCATTAAGCCGTGATTAAAAAATATTCCCATGCGCTTCGTCTTGTGCGTCTATCTATCGAATTCGTGACTTTCCCCTTCTGCGTTAAACATCAGTTGGCTCGCTTTTATATGCCTTTTTAGCTGAGGCATACTCATCCTACATGATCTTGCCAGCGTAGTCGCTGCAGCTCCATACTTCTGTCTATGTCGATGTCCGAGAATACAACTCATGGTTCATTCGACGGCGATATTTAACATCGACGCAGATACCCTCTTAGATCTTCCGGAGAATTTTTCTCTCAAACACTCCAAGAGCTGCCTCATCTTCTTACGCAATTACCCATGCTTCAGATCCATACAACAGCACGGGTAGTATCAGAGTCTTGTAGAGCGTGACATATCATATCAATCTTCAAATCACACGTATAGCTTTGATATCACGATAATTTTAAGTATGTATATCATATATTGTAGATTTTTAATAAAATTAAATTCAATAACAACTCGAAGATGAACATTTGTCTGTGATTTATTTTGGTTGGTGTTCACAGCAATTAAAGTATGAATTGATTGTTCACAAAACTATCAACCATGTGTAAGGACACTGAATTAAAGTGTAATGTAAATATTCTTCTGTCTACGCAAATCTAAACAGTATTCGACATAAAACTGAAGGCATTGCCATATTCAGCGACACAAATGTGTCTCTAGATAACATTTGTGATACATTTTGTCACAGTTAATTTTTGTGGACAAGAAAAACCCCTATTGACTGTTCAATTTCATCCAACTACCATATTGTTTTTTCAGTGTTAATGAAACACATGTAAAAGAAATATAAACCAGTAAGGAAAGAAGTAAAGTCGTGCAAACCGAAAGATATTAAGGGACTATGGTACAACATTTACCTTAAATCGGACGAAAATATATATGGAAGCTATATCTAAATCGGAACCGATTTTCTGGAAACTTAACACACATCATTCTAGCCTAATTTATTACGCTGTGCCAAATTTCGTGCAAATCGACAAATATATAGGGACTTTGGTGCACCATTTACATTAAATTGGACGAAAATATATATGATAACTATATCTAAATCTGAACCGATTTTCAGGAAACTTAACACACATCATTCCATACCCAATTCATTAGCTGTGCCAAATTTCGTGCAAATCGTGAGATATATAGGAACTTTGGTGCACCATTTACATTAAATCGGACGAAAATATATATGGGATCTATATCTAAATCTGAACCGATTTTCCCAATTTCGGTAGAGTTTGTCCTTGGGCCAAGTAAGTGACCTATGCCAAATTTCATCCAAATCGGATCATAAATGCGACCTGTACATTGTTCACAAAAATACATGGACGGACGGACATATATATATAGTTTCGTCCGATTTGTTGGTGAATGATACACCAAACTCCCGATATTTGTCCGATTGGCACAAAATTGTGCACAGAGTACGGAATTAGGGCCAGACTAATGTATGCGAAGTTTTGTTGAAATCGGTTCTGATTTAGATATAGCTCACATATAGAGTTTCGTCCGAGTTTTTGTAAAAAATGCACCAAACTCCCAATATTTGTCCAATTGAGACAAAATTTTGCACAGAGTACTGAATCATATTCAGATATATGTAAAAATATGTAAAAAATAAATGAATTTAAAATCAAATTGCAAATGTTCTGCCCGATTTGAATGAAATTTGTCATATGTACAAAGATATAATACTCTGTAGCAAAGTAGCTCATAAAAATTCTTTCTGCAGACAACAAATTATTTTCACATAGTTAAAAGCAATTTTCTCTAAAGCTAAACTTCACATTGCATGTTTTCAATAATTTGAAAATTTCGTACTCAGCCATTGGAAACTTTTGAATCGGGTAAGCAAGTGCAAACAAATGTACCCTAAATTTGTCAAATGTACGTGAAATTTTGCATAGAAAATTTCAACCATACATAAAATGAAATTCATTACTAAACAATTTTTTAATATCTAAAGAATCGTAGATTATCATTAAGTCATGCAGGCCTGACTGTGATCATTTCCGTATAGGTTTTACATGGACTTTAAACCAACATCTTTCCCTACGAAATAAAAATTATGTCCATATCTTCACCTTGTTTATGCATTGTATCTTTGAAATTTGTGGTCATTGCATTTTGCACATTCTTTGTATCCAATTTAAGATAAACCATTTATTATTAATTTCAGCAGAATCTTAAATCACTCATTGAGGTTAACACCAACAATAGAAATGAATAGAAATAGAAATGAAAATTCTACGAAATGTAATATTTCATTTGCCATTTTATTTGTTGTTCAGAATTTTATCGAAATGTTAACACAATTGAGACAATTACAAGGTATGTTGTTACGTGCAATTCACATTTCATTGAACTATTATTTGAGGCTTACGTTACCAATTATAATTTCTTCTGAATAAAATGTAAATAATTGGAAATTGGTTCAAATAATTAAAATGCATTTGTAGTAAAGTAATTAAAATTACTATAATTATATGAAATTATTGTTGGATGTCTGTGAAATTGTATGGATCTCATAAATTTACAAGGTCAGAATAACAGATTAAGTTTCTACCAAAACTTTATTTTATGCGATAAATCGGAAGAAATATAGGGGCGTTGGTGCACCATTATAGGTTCAATACTGTAAACCAAATTCAGCGAAACTAAACGATCATCATTATAGACATTATTCAGTGTGCTATGCAAAACTTTATCTCAATCGAACTCTGGAGTTTGGCACACTACAAAAACTCGGACAAAATTATTCAAGGGAGCTATATATAACTCTGAACCGATATTCTCCAATTTCAATGGTTTCATCAATGTGTCATGTACCAAATTTCATTCAATTCAGATCGTCAATGCGACCTTTACTTTGTTTACAACATAACATAGATATACAGACCGACTGACGTACATTCACATTCGACTCAGAAAATTATTCAATGCATTTTGTCAAACGTAACCATGGGTCTATCTCGTTTCTTTTTGCATGTTGCAAACATTGCACAAAGCCATAATACCCTGTACCACAGTGTGGTGAAGGGTATAATAAAGACCAGCAAGATGTATATTCTACATTGTTTTTTGCACGATTCATTCAATTGTCCACCGTCCACCGATAGAAATTGATACCACAATGGAGTTGACTACCAATGCTGCCAATTTACACCACATAACAATATTTTGGGATTAAAACATATACATGTTGTTATTGATGTGCGATATTAACACAACATCAAAGAAAATTGGAACATATGTGAATTGAGAAAATTTTGAATTTCAATGGAAAAGAAAAAATATGTTGTATCACCTACTGTTACCACAATAAGCTGGGAACATTATTACTTACATGTGACCTTTAATTTTCAAATCCCTGCAATATCAATACTATACATTGACACACAATATTAGCTGGCTCACATATATTCGAATTGTGATTTACCAATCGACAGGAATATTTGTTAAGCTTTGTTAAAATTGGTAGTTTACCTTACTGGCTTAAATTATGCATTCACTCGCGCTGTAAAAACCTGCACATGACTTTTTCAACTTTAGAACCAGTAAGGAAAGTAGTAAAGTCGGACTGGGCCGACTATATGATACCCTTCGCCACTTTGGGGATATTCTACATATGTTTCTTTACAGATGTCGTCTTTTTGAAGGAACATTGACATGAAATTGAACGAACTTAAAAATGAGATCTTTATATAAAAGTAAACCGACTAACATCAATCCTTACACATGCCATTCTGCAATCTATTCCATACTTTGTAAATAGACTTTCAGCAAACTTCACTGTTTATGCTTCACTATTTAAAATGTAATATCAATCAAGCACCCATTGATTATTTGGTTTACAATCAACATAAATAGGTCGAAAAGCTATTCTATATCTATATCTAAACCGATTTCAAGGAAACTTGGCCGATATTAATTTATATTAATTTCAGTACGTTTTGCCAATAGGCCTAGCTATGGGTCTTAAGTATACCATTTACTTGAAATCGGACGAAAGTATATATAGAGGCTAGATGTAAATCTGAACCAATTTTAAGAAAACTTGACACACGAAAGGTTATAGTAACTTCAGTACATTGTACAAAATTGTGTGCGGGTCGGCCAATCTTTGATTCTTTAGTGCACCATTTACCTTAAATCGGACGAAACTATATATGTGAGCTATATCTAAATCTCAACCGATTTTCTCGAAACTTGGCACACATCATTCTGCGCCTAATTTAGTACTCTGTGCATAATTTCATGCAAATCGAATGATATGTAGAGACTTTGGTGCACAATTTACCTCAAATCGGACAAAACTACATATGGGAGCTATATCTAAATCTGAACCGATTTTCTCGAAACTTGGCACAAATCATTCTGGACCTAATTCAGTACTCTGTGCCAAATTTCGTGCCAATCGAGAGATATAGAGGGACTTTGGTGCCCCATTTACCTTAAATCGGACGAAAAAATATATGGGAGCTATATCTAAATCTGAACCGATTTTCTTCAATTTCAATAGGGTTCGTCCTTGGGCCAAATAAGCGACATGTGCCAAATTTCATCCAAATCTGATCATAAATGCTACTTGCACTTTGTTTACAATTTAACATCTACAGACGGACGGACGGGCGAACATGCATAAATCGATTCAGAAAGTGATTCTATGCATATTCTCAATAGGAACCATGTGTCTATCTCGTTTCCTTTTGCCTGTTACAAACATATGCACAAAGACTTAATACCCTGTACCACAGTGTGTTGAAGGGTATAAAAACCAGTAAGGAAAGTAGTAAAGTCGGACGGGGCCGACTATATGATACGCTTCACCACTATGGGTATATTAAACGAATGCATCTTAACAGAAGGGCCATTAACATGAAATTAGATAAACTTAAATATGTGATTTTTAGCTAAGCGTGAACCGACTTGTTCCTAATGACCATATTTTGGGTCTACTTAAAATTGGACGAAACTATATATAGGAACTATATCTAAATCTGAACGGATTCCAACGAAACTTCACGCGTTTGGTTATACTATCCTCAATACGTTATGCAACATTTTGTGTCAATCGGCTTAACTTTGGGTCCTATTTAAACGCGGACGAAAATATATATGGGAGCTACAACATTCTAGAATCAATTTACTACGCTATGCCAAATTTCGTGCAAATCGAATGATATATAGGGACATTGGTGCACCATTTACATAAAATCGGAAACTTCGCACATATCATTCCAGACTCAATTCAGTTCGCTTTACAAAATTTCATGCAAATCGAATGATATATAGGTACATTGGTGCACCATTTACATAAAATCGGACAAAAATATATATGGGAGCTATATCTATATCTGAAGCAATTTTCTCCAATTTCAATAGGGTTCGTCCTGTGCCAAATTTCATTCAAATCGGATCATAAATGCGACCTGTACTTTCTTAACAAAAATACATGGATGGACGGACAGACAGACGGACATGCATAAATCGACTCAATGCATATTGTAAAAGGAACCATGGGTCTATCTCGATTCTTTTTGCCTGTTACAAACATATGCACAAAGACATAATATCCTGCACCACAGTGTGGTGAAGGGTATAACCAGTAAGGAAAGTAGTAAAGTTGGACTGGCCCGACTATATGATACCCTTCACCACTTTGGGTATATTCTACATATGTATCCTAAAAGACGTCGCCTTTTCGAAGAAACATTGTCATGAAATAGAACGAACTTAAATATGTGATCTTTATTTATATCTAAACCGACTAACGTCAATTCCTACTCATGTCGTTCTCCAACCTATGCTAAATTTTGTAAATCGTTTTAGAGCAAAAAGAAATTTAATCTTAATCTCATTGTATATTTGATGTACAATTAACATGAATAATTCGAAATTATATACGGAACCTATGCTATATCTATATCTGAACCGATTTCAAGGAAACTTGTCAGAGATTAATTTATATTAACTTCAGTACGTTGTGTAAATCGGCCTAGATATGTATCTTTAGTGCACTATTTACTTAAAATCGGACAGAACTATATGGGAGCTATATTTAAATCTGAAACGATTTTCATGAAGCTTAGCACACGTCATTCTGCACTTAATTCAGTACGCTATGCCAAAAGTCTTGCAAATCTATTTATTTTCAGGGACTTTGGTGCACTATTTACCTAAAATCGGATGAAAATATATGTGGGAGCTATATCTAAATCTGAACCGATTTTCACGAAACTTAGGACACGCCATTCTGCACTTCATTTAGTACGCTGTGCCAAAATTCATGCAAATCGAAGGTTTTTCAGGGACTTTGATGCATAATTTTCCCATAATCGGGCGAAATTATATATGGGAGCTAAAAAATTTTTGATTGAATTCGAATCTACACTAATTCAAGAATGTCCCTACAAAATTTCAAATGTAAATCTCAAGAACTCTTGAAGATATAGCCGATTTATCGTGTCAGCACCAAGTGGCGAATGGCGGTCACGATAACTCAAAAACTAATAACCCAATCGATTCCAAATTTTTACACGTTTCTCTGTGAGTGTATAGCTATCGTATGAAATAGGATAAAGCCAATCGGTAAAGATCTTCCTTATTTTTTTGGTCAAAATCTGCAATTTTCCAAAAATATTTTTTAAAGGTCTGCCATTTTTTTTAATTTTAGAGCGAAGTCAATAATCTTAGTTCATACGAGAGGCAGACATGTACTCTTTATAACACCGTTGGAATTTTTTGGATTCCGATGTTCCAGTCAGAAGTTATCATGCACGCCATCAAAACTAAGGACTTTTCTTTGATCACAAAAAACAACAACAAAAACTTTTTGTAGATTATTTTTCTTCCTTTTTATACCCTCCACCATAGTATGGAGGGTATATTAGTTTTGTTTTTCCGTTTGTAACGCATCGAAATAATCATTTCCGACCCTATAAAGTATTCTTGATCAGCGTAGAGTCGTCTTTTATCTGCAGGCAGGTCAAGTTCGAAGATGGGATATAACGGTCCACTTTTAGGCATAGCTCCCATATAAGTGTACCCCCCAATTTACGGTATTTTGAGGTTCTTGATCTCGTTTTTCAACCGAATTCGCTGAAATTTGGTAATTTGAGTTTTTATTGGGTACCAAATCTTCCCACCAAAAATTATATATATATATCCATTTTTTCGGATAGCCCCCATATAAGGGTATCCCCCAATTTTCGGTATTTTGGAGTTCTTGAACACGTTTTTCAACCAAATTCGCTGAAAATTGGTACATTGGGTTCTTATTTGGAGCCAAATATCTAAACTAAAAATTATAATTATAGGTCCACTTCTCATAGCCCCCATATGAGGGTACCTCCCAATTTTTAGTTTTTGGGTGGGGGTTTGACCGGATTTTTTCACCGAATTGGCTGTAATTTAGTAATTTGAATTATTATTGCGTAGCAAATCGCTCTACAAAAAATTATAAATATAGGAAAATTTTTTCGGGTAGCCCCCATATAAGGGTACCCGCAATTTTCGATATTTTGAGGTTCTTGAGCGCGTTTTTCAACCGAATTCGCTGAAATTTGGTATTTTGCAGTCGTATATGGTAACAAATCTCCCCACCAAAAATTATTAATATTCACCCCTTTTTAGGGGTAGTCCCCATATAACCCCCTTTTTATATTAAAATAATATAAAAATGAATTTCTGTTTGTTTGTTAGTTTGTTTGATAGGTGTTCCCTATAGACTCCTAAACTACTGAACGGATTTTCATGAAATTTTCACAGTCGATTTTTGAGTACATTTGTGGTAACATAGGGTACTTAATTTTTTGATGGGGGCAGGGGAAACAGTAGCCCCCATACAAATTGCCCCTTTTTAAATCAGAATTGGCCATTATAGCAGAGAATTGGAATTGGCAATTATAGCAAAGTGTTAGTAAATATACAAACCACAGATGTTTACTAAGTTCACAAACCACAATTATGTAGGTGTTGCCAATTCACAATTTGTTTTTATGACAATGATAAAGATGGAAATATCTGAATCAAAAAAGTGATACTGATGACCGAGTTCGTACAATTCGAGTACGCAGAGATTTCAATAATGTGGACTCTATACACAAAATAGTACTGTACACATTACTGATGACAGAATTCGTAAAATTTGAGCACGAAGCGATTTAAATAATTTGGATTATATACACAAATTAGTACTGTACACATATTTGCCCTCTTTATACCCTTCACCAAACTGTGTTTCAGGGTATTATGACTTTGTGCATATGTTTGTAACAGGCAAAAGAAATCGAGATAGACCCATGGTTCCTTTTGAGAATAAGCATAGAATAACTTTCTGAGTCGATTTATGCATGAAATTGTACCTATATATCTTTCGATTTGCACGAAATTTTTTGGTATAGCCTACTAAATTAGGTCAAGAATAATGTGTGCTAAGTTTCGTGAAAATCGGTTCAGATTTAGATATAGCTCCCATATATAGTTTCGCCCGATTTTATGTAATTGGTACACCAAAGTCGCTATATATCATTCGATTTGCACGAATTTTGGCATAGCGTACTGAATTAAGTCAAGAATGATTGTGCTAATTTTCATGAAAATAGGTTCAGATTTAGATATAGCTCCCACACATATATATATATGTGTCCGATTTAATGTAAATAGTCCCTATATATCTTTCGATTTGCACAAAATTTTGGTATAGAATACTGAATTAGGTCAAGAATAATGTATACTATGTTTCGTGAAAATCGGTTCAGATTTAGATATAGCTCCCATATATAGTTTTGCCCGATTTTAGGTAAATGGTGCACCAAAGCCCCTGAAAATCATTAGATTTGCACGAATTTTGGCAAAGCGGACTAAATTAAGTCTAGAATAATGTGTGCAAAGTTTCGTGAAAATCGGTTCAGATTTAGATATAGCTCCCATATGTAAATGGTGCACCGAAGCCTCTATAATTGGCACACCAAAATCGCTATATATCATTCCATTTGCATGAATTTTGGCATAGCGTAGAATGATGTGTGCTAAGTTTCGTGAAAAACGATTCAGATTTAGATAGATTTTGGCATAGCGTACTGAATTAGAATGAATGCGCAAAGTTTCATAAAAATCGGTTCAGATTTAGATATAGCTCCCATATATATTTTTGTCCGATTTTATGTAAATGGTGCCCCTGAAAATCATTCATTTTTCATTTCGTGAAAATCGGTTCAGATTTAGATATAGCTCCCATATATATTTTCGTCCAATTTATGTAAATGGTGCCCCTGAAAATCATTGGATTTGCACGAATTTTGGCATAGCGTACTGAATTAAGTCTAGAATAGTCTAGCAAAGTTTCGTGAAAATCTGTTCAGATTTAGATGTAGCTTCCATATATATGTTCGTCCGATATAAATTAATCTCTGATAACTTTCCTTGAATTCGGGTCATGGTAAATTTACACCATGTAATCAATGGATGTCTGATTGAGATTAAATTTTAAACCGAGCAATATACCAAATAGCGTGTGTCAAGTTTCCTTAAAATCGATTTACAAAATTTAGCATAGGTTGCAGAATGGCATGTGTAAGGATTGATGTTAGTCGGTTTAGATATAGATAAATTTCACATATTTAAATTCGTTCAATTTCATGTCAGTGTTCCTTCAAAATGGCGACGTCTGTTAGGATACATATGATTTCCGAATTTACTGATTTCCTTACTGTTTTGTTTTTTTCAGTTTGTGAAATCATGTTTGCTTTGGCAAAAATGTTACATGGCTTAAAAAACACCGAAGTGAATAGTGTGAATTTTAATTATAAATCGTTTGATCATCTAGAAGGCACGTTAAAATCGGAGACTGGGATATGATAAATTTAGATACACTTTTATAATCACGTATCACGTGTCGGAATATGTTACTCGCTTTCTTGGATGTTCTTTTGAAAGATTTATTCACTATATATGGTAATGGACACATAAGGATGTTATTTTCTTTCACACACTCCTCCAGAAACCCCAATATTTTGAAACCTCGAATTTGGAGTATTTGCGCGATGTTGGAATGCACTGCCACTTGAATTACGGTTTTTTCTCATAGCAATAATGCTATACGTTTCAAAATTCTAAGTCAGTTACACATTCCATCGTAAAAATTACCATATTATGGATTTACTTTTTTGGCCTTTGGTAGGGGCAGCGAAGTGCCACGGGTCCAGCTAGTTAAAATAATTATCTGATTTGTTCCGTATGTTGGGATTGGGTAGTCGTTACGTGGAATAGTCAATTTTTACCCTACAAAGACGTTTTAGCCATCAGTTGTAAGTTTCCGTATTGTGATAAAAAACCCAAACATGACAATAATGAAATATATCGGAGAAATGTGGTACCCAATAAGAACCCAATCTACCAAATTTCAGCCAATTCGGTTGAAAACCGCGCTCAAGAACCCTAATATACCGAAAATTGGGGGGTATCCTTATATGGGGGCTACCCGAAAAAAATTGACATTTAGGCATCTCCTCAATATAGTGATACCTCCTGAAGGAAAGAATTAACATAAACAATTAAAATATTGGGTTCAAAATTAGCATATACTGGTCATTAATTAGGTCTGCCCCTCATATAATGATATACCCAAATATTCACTACTTCCTACACTATGTAATCAATATTGGTCCCCCTTTAGGCATAGCCTCATATAACTTTGTAATGTAAAATTACAGTAGTTTGAGGATTTTGTACCCAACCATGCGTTATTAGTATCAGTCCACTTTTGGAGCTTTCAGATTTTAGGGAAAATCCTCATTAAAATTGCTGAAATTTGTATTTGGTGTACATAATGGTTTACATAAATCGGTTTGTAGAATTATCGATATATGCCCACTTTTTGGTATGTTCCCTATATATATGTTCCCTATATATTTCAGTATAACTATGGTGGAGGGTATCCACAGTTCGGCCCGGCCGATCTTAACGCTTTTTCATTTGTTAAATTTTCAAACATAAATGTGCAAAGTTACAAACCTTAACAAGCATTGGCATTGATTTACCAGCCCATTACAAATCTTGAAAAATTAAAAACGAGAATGGGGGGGTTCCTTTAGAGTACAATCTTTTTAGGCAACTCCACAACTACACCCATAAAGTAATGAACTTTTTTTAACTAAATTTGAACCGTTTTTCACAAAATTCAAGGGAGTCGTTTTTAGGGCAAACAAACGAGCTTTGCCAAATCATAAATACGACATGTACTTTCTTTACAATTTTACATGGACAGATAGACAGAATTATGCATATTCTCAAAAGGAACTATGGGTTTATCTCATTTCCTTTTGAATGTTACTCCACGTTGTTGCGTGCTACATTCACAAGATATTCAATTATTTACTTAATAAAACAATTTTTTTGTATCTGCTATCCAATTACATCGACCCTGGATATATGTTGTAACATGGATGTAGTAATGAAAGTGGCAATATTTATGATTTAACATTATTCAAAGTGCTGCCCTTTAGTATTTTAGTTTGAAGATAAATTTAATTATGTGCCTCAGTTTATACCTTCACCGTTGTAATCGAATCTTTAATTCATAACGTTAACTTAATTTTCAGACGTTGCAAGAAACGATGGTAATAATTTTTTATGGCACGTGTTATAAATTTTTGAATATAGTCTACTACCCGCCAACACTTGCTCTAGTGCAAAATATATTCGCTATATTTATTAAACCAAGTATTCATATTGAGTAGATAAACTAAAGTCCGTTTTCAGTTACTGCTGTGTAGACTGATCTCTAACTTTTGCAGACTTAATGTGAATTATGTGGTTTTGTGCCATTTGGACTATCCTTAGGATTTTGGTGCACATTTACATAAAAAACGTACTAACATAATTAGGAGATATAAATAAATCTGCTTCGATTTTAACAAAACTTCACAAACATCATTCTGTACTTGGATCAGTTCTCTTTGTATAATTTTATCTCTGTCGGACACATGTTGGAAGTTTGTTGCACCATTTTCCTATACTCGGACTGAAATATATGGGATCTATACTAGGATAAACGTGGTTTGGGGTAAAAAAAAAATAAAATTTAAATAGGTCAGCCATTTTTTTTTTTAATTTTTGTGTGATGATATATAGTAGTTTATATCATATAGAGCCAAACAAGTACCCTTTCGAATGTTGTTCAAATATTTGGATTCGGACATTTCAGTGGCCAGTGGTATACTCACCAAGGCCCTTCATACCCATGAAGGCATTTAGAACCTAATTATTATTATTATTTATATTGTCAGTAGTGAACAGGTTTGTTACACAAAACCAGAAGTTTGCAATATCTTTGAACATATTTAAAAATAATAAGTTAAAAAGCGTTAAGTTCGGCCGGGCCGAACTTTGGATACCCTCCACCATAGAGTAGACCATACCAAAAAGTAGACCAATACCGACATTTCTAAAAACGGATTATGTAAACCATAATACAAATTTCAGAACTTTTTAATGGATAATTATACCCTCAGCCTTATGGCTAATGAGGGTGTATACACTTTAACATGGTGAAAATGTGCCTCATCGAAGTATTGGTTCTAGACCCCATGTTTTCTTTCAGAAAATTTAGATTTCATCCAAACTTTGCCCATCTATAACTATACCCTCAGCCTTATGGCGAATGAGGGTGTATACACTTTAACACCGTGAAAATGTGCCTCACCGAAATATTGGTTTCTTCGACCAAATCCGTTTCATCCTATTATTTCTTCCAAACCTAGTGAATATCGGTCCACTCCTTCTGGAACCTCCACAAAGGGGCTAGGTGTAAATGCGGCTATAGTTCATTATCGGACCTTACGTTCTAATGTTTTATCTTGCCATCCTCTGCAGGTGAAATAATTACAACCGAGACTTAGAACCAAACACAAAACGCGGAAATGTTGATATAGGTGGACCTATATCGACATTTCCACAAACGGGTTATGTAAACCACAATGTAAACTATAAAACAAATTTCATTTTAAGGACAATTGAGGGTATAATTGTCCATTAAAAATTTATGGATAATGGGGGTGTCTACACTTTGAAACGGTTAAAATGGTTCTTGACCCCATGTTTCTTTGGACCAAATTTGTTCCAGAAAGTGTTGATTTCATCCAAACATTGGTCATCTTATTATTTCTTCCAAACTTAGTTCAAGTTCCCACACAGGGGCTAGGTCTAAATACAGGTTATAGTTCATATATAGTTCATTATCGAACCTTACGTACTAGTTTTTTATCTCGATATCCTCCGCAGGTAATATGATTACAACAGAGTCCACAATACTGAAAATTAGGAGGTACCGTTATATGGGGGCTACAAGAAAAAGTGGACCTATATTTATAATTTTTTGTGGAGACATTTAGTACCCTATAAGAACCCAATGTATCAAATTTTAGCGAATTCGGTTGAAAAACGCGTTCAAGAATCCCAAAATACCGAAAATTAGGGGTACCCTTATTTGGGAGCTATGCCTAAACGTGGACCGATGAAGCCCATCTTCGAACTTGACCTGCCTGCAGATAAAAGACGACTCTATGCAAAATTTTGGCGATCTATCTCAATTCGATTAGACGCTAGAGTGATTACAACAGACAGACAGATGGACTGACAGACAGAGGGACATGCTTAGATCGTCATAGAATTTTATGCTGATCAAGAATATATACATATACTTTATAGGGTCGGAAATGATTATTTCGATGCGTTACAAACGGAAAAACAAGACTAATATACCCTCCATACTATGGTGGAGGGTATAATAAACTTTAGTGCAAGTAAACTTTACGATACTACTACATATTGCGAACATTGAATGAAAATAAATTCACAATATACAATTTCATTCGTTGCAATTTGTCGTTCTCAATTTCAGCAAAATTTTTTATTTCTGTTGACGTCTGACAGTAATAGTCATGAAATGAGACTACCCTGTTGCTTTTTAGTGACTGGTTGTTTTGGCCAATGAAAATAACATGAAGTAAAAATCATAGTGACATCAGTTGTTTATATGTTGACTTTTATAGTTGAATTGTTCACATAGTTGTAGCATTTTACGAGTTAATTTCGTAATCATTTTATGTATACTATCAGGAGATGTCACAGAATTTTGTTTTCATGAAAAAATTACTTTCACTTCATGAAGTAACAATTTTAAGATTAAATTAATCTTTAAACTAATTCATTAAAAAATAGTGAATATTACATATTTTTGAAAGGGATTAAACTAAAGACCAAATAACCCTATATGACATGCGAAGATAAAATGTAAGTTCTTTTCGTTGAAATTTTTAGTCTTGGATGTTACAGTTCAATGCACGCTGTTGAAAATGAGAATATAATGTTAGGTCTAGACGAACTTATCTCCCTCAGCACTTATTTAGCTGACATAGAATATATATCGATGCATTTTTCTCGTTCTTTTCATTGAAAATCAAGTTCGTATAGTTTCTATGTTGTTCAAGAAACCCCTTTAATAGTAACCCTGTTGACTTTCCTTTTTTAATTTTCGAAACACAATCCTGCTAAAAAACCAACCAATATTGTTTTTGTCTTCTCTTCAATGAACTACTTTTGTAACCATGTTTGCATGGTTCAATGAACTCATCTGTAAATCCAGCATCCCTTTTTCGTTTATCGTTAAATTGGGCTTTACAAAGAACAAATTTAATCTACTTCTGTCAAATAAAATACCTCTACGAAAATAGAAAGACAATCGAGTACAGCAGGAGGCATCACCATCTACGAAAACATACAATAACCTAGATATGGGCCATGAAAGGGTATTCACTTCATTGTACCCCAAAGAATAATGTGGACAAAGCGTCACGAATTGATTACGAGTAAAGGAATGAAGCAATATTATGTTCGATAATAACATTTTTTGTCGCAATGTGTGTATGGTACATTTCACAGTTTCATGAAGGAGCATTGTTGAATTGTGTTTTCTTTTTGCATTTAACGGAGTCGACATGAAAATGTATTATTTTAGTTTTCATAGGGTTTTAAATGCTAATTTTTACAGTGTGTTATAATAAATAACTAGAAATGAAAAATACTAAATCCTATATTAAAACGTAGTAAATTATCACTCGATTTTAAAGGGATTAAGAGGATATTTCAGTGCAACGCCTAGAAAATATACTCTGTTATGTCACCGTTCAATCCCTTCATTTGGAAATTAGAAATAGTAAAGCAGACTATAGCAAAGATATAAACCATTTTAACCGATACATTTATATATTTGTAAATTATCAAGTGACCGTATTGAATTTTTCGTTGGCAGTAAACTGTTGCTCTTTACGTACGCAGTAAATTTAAAACATTTGAAAGCCAAAAAATTAAATGTTAAAAAATGAACCGAAATGAACTAAACTGTAAAGCAATTGAAAACCAGTAAGGAAAGTAGTAAAGTCGGACGGGGCCGACTATATGATACCTCCAAATATTAAGCGATTTCAAACAAACTTGTCACTGGTTAGGTTATACTAATCTCAGAACGTTTTGTTCCTATTGGTTCCTTGGTGCGTCAATTACTTAAAATCAATCTATAATAAATGTGGACCGATTTTCACGAAACAAGGCAGACATAACTCTAGGCTCAATTCAATACGTTATGCCATATTTCGTGCAAATCGAAAGATATATAGCGACTTTGGTGCACCATTTACATGAAATTGGACGAAACTATATGTGGGAGCTATATCTAAATCAGGACCGATTTTCAATTTCAATAGGGTTCGTCCTTGGGCCGAATAAGTGACCTATGCCAAATTTCATCCAATTCGGATCACAAATGCGACCTGTAGTTTG
>NW_026879487.1:0-27708 GCF_032173495.1 Musca vetustissima
ACACCGTGTAGATTCCAATTCGACTAGTTCTGCTCCGGTGAATTCAGTTTCGACGAATAATAGGCCCGCAAATCCTCCCTCGAATGCAGAGCAAAATTTACCATCCACATCTGCTGGTTGTGTTCCTCGTCAGGTCTTTCATATAGCTCAAAATAGATCTGTCTTGTTAGGAACAGCCATGGTAAATATACTTCACTTAGGTGTTCCCTATTTAGTTAGAGCTTTGATAGATCCAGCATCTGAGTCCTCATTCTTATCTGAGCGACTCCAAAACCGTCTCAAACTACCTGTGCATTCCACTAACGCTACTATCTCAGGAGTAAATTGTACTGTTTCCGCAACTTCTCGTAAATCATGTTCCTTGAGAATTGGAAGTCCTGTTGATAGCTGTGTTGTTTTAGAAACTATTGCATTTGTTTTGCCTTCTATTTCGGGAAATATTCCATCATTTGCAGTGAGTTCGGACTTAAAATCGCAAATACCTGATCTACAGTTGGCCGATTTTAATTTATTTGATCCGCGCCCTGTAGATCTCTTATTAGGCGCTGACCTCTATCCGAAGATTTTATTAGCTGGTTGTCGATCCTTATTGTCTGGTAGTTTGCTTGCCCAGAACTCCATTTTTGGTTGGTTAGTTACTGGGCCCGTTCCCACAACTGAAGTTCGAACATTTGCTACCCAAATCGATATAGCAGAAGAAGACTCGTTAAATAAAACTTTGTTGCGTTTTTGGGAGTTAGAGGAACCTCCGAAACAAAAATTTTTGTCCCCTTCTGATCGTTTTTGCGAAGATAATTATAAGAAAACAACGCGTCGATTGTCGGACGGTAGATATATTGTAACACTACCAATAAAACCTGACATTAATTGTTTTGATTATTTGGGAAAGTCACGTGAAACTGTTTTGAAACAATACTTTAGGAATGAGTCGTCTTTGTTAAAAAAATCGGATGTTAAAGTTACTTATGACGCGGTTTTACAAGAATATTTAGATCTTGGTCACATGAAATTAGTATCTCCCAGTTCCTCTACTAATTCTTTATCGTGCTATTTGCCACACCACCCCGTCATAAATCCCGATAAACAAACTACCAAACTTCGAGTAGTTTTCAACGCTTCCTTCAAAACCTCTAATGGTAATAGTCTGAACGATTTGCTCTATGTAGGTCCCACTTTGCAACTTGATCTAGTGTTGTTGATTCTTCGGTGGAGAGTATTTAAATTTGTGTTTAATTCCGACATCACACAAATGTATAGGCAAATTCGTGTCGATCAAAAGCATACTTCGCTTCAAAGAATTCTTTTCCGTGACTCCCCTTCCAAACCGGTTTCCGACTTTGAATTACAAACGGTGACTTTCGGTGTAAATTGTGCACCATATTTAGCAATTAGAACGTTACTGCAACTCGCAGAAGACACCGAAGCTGATTTTCCTCTCGCTGCGCACATTTTGCGCAAATGTATGTACGTTGATGATGTACTGGCGGGAGCACACGATCTGGAGACAGCTTTAGCTTCTAGAAATCAATTAATTTCCGCACTCTCTTCAGCAAAATTCGAACTTCGGAAGTGGACAGCCAATAATATATCGCTTTTAGATGGAATCTCTCCTGTTAACCTATTAGATGAGAAAATATTATCTTTTGTAGAATCTAGCAGTTCTAAGCCGCTAGGGATAAGGTGGAATGCACAATTGGATACATTTTACTTCGAGGTAGCTCCAATTGCGGAAAAATCTACTTATACTAAACGGGAAGTTCTTTCAGCCATTGCAAAATTGTTTGATCCCGTGGGCTGGTTAGGACCAGTTATTATTGTTGATTGGCGTAGATTCGTCTCTTCATATACAGACGTTAATTCAGTTAGAATTCCGAGATGGGTTCAGTATACCCCTAATTCTTCTGCTGAACTGCATGTTTTCTCTGATGCCTCGGAAAAAGCATACGCGGGGGTAATTTATATTCGCGTCGAAACCCCTAGTGGAAATATTGTTGTCAATTTACTATCGTGTAAAACTAGGGTGGCCCCCATAAAATCAATTTCTCTACCGCGTTTAGAATTATGTGGTGCTGTTTTGGCCTCTGAGCTTCTAAAGACTATAGTTCGTGAAATTGATATAGAGTTTCGTCAAGTTTATTGTTGGACAGACTCAACTATAGTTCTCTCCTGGCTTCGTAAAACACCCTCCACTTGGACTACGTTTGTGGCTAATAGGGTTTGCAGAATTCAAGAAAATGTAGGTAACCATAATTGGTACCATGTAAAATCTGAAGATAATCCTGCTGATTTGGGAAGTCGGGGGTTATCTCCTTTAGAATTAGCCAATTCTTCTCTTTGGTGGCATGGACCACGTTGGCTTACTGACCCTAAATCTAAATGGTCAATCCGTGATCTGTCATCTCTTGAAACGGATACGGAAATGCGTTCTGTAAAATGTCACGCAAACTTTTTCAACAGCTACGAGGACGTTCTTACCAGGTTCTCATGTTTAGGTAGAGCCCTTCGTGTAATTTCGTACATATTTAGATTCTTCCATCGGACTCATCCAGCGCATAGGGCAAACTTTGATCATGTCGACAAAATAGTTACTTCTTCTGAAATAAATATCGTCCGCATTCGATTAATTATTCTAGCACAAAAGGTGCATTATGCGGACGAATATAGGGATTTATTGGAAAAAAATCCGCTAAATGGTAAAAGTGTTTTGGTACCTTTGACCCCCTTTTTGGACGACATGGGTGTAGTTCGAATGAATGGAAGATTAGTTAATTCACCTGCTCTAGCGTATACGGAAAGACATCCTATTATATTGCCCTATAATTGTAGATTTGTGAAACTTTTAGTGGAATTTGTCCACAAGATTTCCATTCATGGAGGAAATCAGTTGATGTTGAGGATTCTTAGAATTGAATATTGGGTCCCTCGACTAAAAAGTTTGATTCGGTCGATAATAAATCGATGCAAAATTTGTATTTTAGAGAAGAAGCGTTCTAGGAGTCAAATTATGGCTGCGCTTCCTCGTGAAAGAACCATGTTCAGCCGGCCTTTTACTACCACTGGGGTAGATTTCGCTGGGCCGTTCGAGGTTAAATCGTTTACTGGTCGCGCCTGTAAAATTACTAAGGGATACGTCTGCGTTTTCGTATGTTTTTCGACGAAAGCAATTCACTTGGAGGCGGTATCCGATTTGTCGACATCGAATTTCTTGGCCGCATTTCATAGGTTTGTTGGTCGTCGTGGTTGCCCACGGTCCGTTTTTTCGGACAATGGTACTAATTTTGTAGGGGCTTCCAGAGAAATAGAAAGAAATTTTATGTCGTTTTTGCGAGAATGTTCCGGAACTGTTTCATCTAACTATGCAGTTCAAGGCCTATCGTGGCAGTTCATTCCAGCTGGCGCTCCACATATGGGTGGACTATGGGAAGCTGGGGTGAAGAGTTTTAAATTACATTTTCGAAAGCAGGCTCGTAATATGAAATATACCTTTGAAGAGTTAGCTACCGTGTTGGCTAGAATCGAGGCTTGTTTAAATTCTCGACCGCTTTGTCCTATGTCAGATAGTTCTACTGACATTGTCGCTTTGACTCCGGGTCATTTCTTGATTGGTGGTCCACTACTCGCTCCTCCAGAGCCCTTAATTACTGAACAGCCCTTGTCTATAGTGAACAGGTTTCGAAAAGTTCAGGCTCTAGTTCATCATTTTTGTTTGAGATGGAAGGAGGAGTATTTGAAAACTCTCCACATGCGGTATAAATGGAAATTTCCGCAGAGAAATATTCAAAATAATGATATCGTCGTGATTAGACACGAAACACTCCCCCCAACGTCGTGGAAACTAGGTAGGGTCGAAAAAGTAATTCCCGGTCCCGATGGACATGTTCGCGTCGCCGACGTTCGTATAGAAAATGGTGTTGTAAGGCGGCCTATAACAAAACTGGTCGTTTTGACCGAATAAATTTCCATATTTTTTAACCTAACTTTCCCCATAGTAACATGGATAAAATGTCATTTTTCGCTGATGATGGACTTGAGGACTACGACGAATTGTTGGAGGAGATCGATAGAGCGACAGGTTCCTCTGCCACGGTAACTGCTGCCACCGCTGATTCCCCGATTATAGTTCAGGAAGCTATGGACACCTCTGAAAACGATGCAGTTCCTCGATCTCCGGTGCCGGTACCTACGCCCACCAAATCGCTCGATGCTCCTGCTGTCACTAAAGCGGCACTGGTTGCATCTGATCCAGTGATTTATCGCTGCAAATTGTGCGACGGCAGACATCCACTTCGCTTTTGCGACAAATTTTTAGATCTGCCTATGGATAAGCGACACAGGGCAGTCGTACTGCATGGTTACTGCATACGATGTCTGGCACGGTCCCACCTGGCGAAAGATTGCCGCAGTCGAAGCACTTGTCGTATGTGCAATGAACAACATCATACGTTGCTTCATGATGGTCCGAAGTCCTTTCCCAAAAAGTCCGTATCTCGTCCTGCTCGTAAGCATCGTCCGTATCAGAAGCCCAGGGTCCGTCCGCATGATCGGTCCGAATCCCGTCCGTCTGATGCAATTTGTCCGTCTACAAACTACGATGCCTCTTCCCTAGGGGGACTGCCACTTGTTGGTGTGGTTTCGCTCTCCCCAAGTTTTGTCGTTCGCTTAGTAAATTCTAAGTCGTCCATCCCTGTCCGCGGAATGATCAACCAATGTGCCAGACAAAGTCAAATATGTACATCCTTGGTACATAGTCTTCGACTGCCCTGTTCGAAAGTGGATGGTATTTCGTTTTGTCGGTTTATCATTCACTCTACGTATGATTCCGCACAATCCGTCGCAGTGACAGCTCGAGTTTGTGACATGGTGCAGGTTTACACGCCTCCTGAAGCGGTACCGGAGAGAATTAAGGATTCCTATCTTGGCCTCCCTCTAGCGGATCCTCAATTTTACAAAGTTGGACGGGTGGCTTTAATATTGGGTCCGGAGCTGTATTCGAAAATTATGACCAGCCGTGTCCAGACCTTCCCCGGATTACCGATGGCTCAGTACTCCATATTTGGATGGGTACTATCTGGGGTGTGCAGTACATAAAAGGATCCCTAATGATCCTATATAGCCGCGGGGTCCCTAATGGCCCGATCGTCCGCGGGGTCCCTAATGGCCCGATCGTTTCGCGGGGTCCCTAATGGCCCGATCGTTGCCAAAATATATTTATCGCGGGGTCCCTAATGGCCCGATCGTCCGCGGGGTCCCTAATGGCTCATACGACTTAGATTTAAGGAACCATTGAAAAAATGAAATACAAAAAAAAAAGAAAGAAAATAATAAATATAATGAATTCAAAAAAAATATATATATTATATGATGATACTTATATTATAAATGTATCTTTTCGGTTTCAACATCCCGATAATGTTGAAAGGTGGGCGCCAAATGTTTAAGTTAGACATTAATTTTGTTAAAAATAAAGGTCAATCTATTGTGACCTATATTATCGTTAAAATCTGCCCACTCCGTAATATTACATCCTTGTGATAATTACATTGCAGATTTTAACGATAATATTTCGTTAAGTTTATGACATTTCCCACCTCTCATCATCTTATTCTCACACTCTCTTTGTGGGATCGTTGAACGCTAGAAGCTTTTTCCTAAGCATACGCAGATCGTGCGAATTTTAAGGTAAAATTGTTACCATTTAATTTTTATTTAATAAATATTTAGGTATTTGGCTAATTGTCGAATACCAATTAACAAACCAAAAAAACTATTGTGTTTTTACTTATTGGTTTCTTTGTTTTATTTTTATTTACATTGACGTAAACACCTAACTTGAATCAAGCATGTGCCCCAAAATACAGAAATTTGGGATTTAATGGGATTTGGGATTCCCCAAAAAGTACACCAATACTAATAATAATGGTTAGTATGAAAATTTGACACCCCAAAAGATATGAAAAAACACAAACTCAATGGTAACTCGTATTAAATTTAAGTGGTACCGTTACATTAGGGCTACCCTAAAACCATAGTAAAAACTTACGAAAAGTAGAATATCCCCGTAATACCAAATATTTGGGGTACCGTTATATGAGCCATACTAAAACGTAGTCCGATTTATATTTATATATATATATATAATAATTATATACCCATTTGAAATACCAACCATCCAAGGAGAAATAGCAATGCAGTGCAAAATTTCAAAGCTCTATCTCAAACTTGCTAATGGCGGAGAATATAAAAATATATATTTACTAGCCGCGTATTAACATTAGAACGCCGAAGGCAGTCATTTTGACCGCTTTCCAATTTCAAGTAAAAAATCAACTGTACATTTAATGACACTTTTTTTTAAATTTGGTGACTTTGTGTATCTCATAGAATTATATCTCATAGAATTATATTTAACACTAGAACGCCTTGTAAGTTTTTTTGTCTGTGGGGAACATTGAGCCGCAAAGGGTTAAATCAGTGCACTGAGATAGTAATTCAATTCTTCAGAGTTGGTACAGTAGTTCAGCTTATACAGTACACGAGAAACAATATTAAGATACCTTAGCATATCCACAAACCGTTTGAAAGAACTTTATTTTGTCTATTCACCACTAGATGTCGCTTATATCAATGTCTAACAGCCTTATTCTGAATGTCATTTCCACGTGAATTTACACGCTCTTCCCCTTCGACTTATTCTGAACAACATTTTCCTGTGAATTTTTTCGCATTCTCGCTTTTTTTGCCTATTAGTCACATTTTACAATTAAATTGGCTGTAATTTGGTACAGAGTGTTCTTTTTGGGTACCAAATATCTATGCAAAATTTTATGTATGTAGGTCCACGTTTACTGGTAGCCCCCATACAAAGGTACCCCTATTTTGAGTATTTACCCAAAAATTGGGTATAAACTCATTAACTGCCGAACCACTTGACATAGGCGGCCAAAATTTTGCACACATGTTTCTAATGACAAAGCAAATATAGAAATCCAACATGGGGTCCCTGGGTCCAAGTTTTGATATAGCCCCCATATAACCGTATCTCCCGATTTAAGGTATTTTTTGTCTATTAGACACATTTTACAATCAAATTGGCTGTAATTTGGTACAGAGTGTTCTTTTTGGGTACCAAATGTCTATGCAAAATTGAATGTATGTAGGTCCACGTTTACTGGTAGCCCCCATACAAAGGTACCCCTATTTTGAGTATTTACCCAAAAATTGGGTATAAACTCATTAACTGCCGAACCACTTGACAAAGAAGGCCAAAATTTTGCATACATGAATTTAATGTCAAAGGAAATATAGAAATCCAATATGGGGCCCCTGGGTCCAAGTTTTGATATAGCCCCCATATATCCGTACCTCCCCATTTAAGGTATTTTTTTGCCTATTAGACACATTTTAATTTCATATCAATGCAAATACTAGTATGGTACCCAAAAAGAACACTCTGTACCAAATTACAGCCAATTTGATTGTAAAATGTGTCTAATAGGCAAAAATACCTTAAATCGGGAGGTACGGATATAAACTCAGGTATTTACTTAAGTATTTACCCACGTCTTTAAAGTATCGTAAAACTATCCATTCTAAATCGATTTGATAACAGAAACCTGGAAATAGGGTGTAAGATGTTGTTCGAATGCGAAAAAATTCGCTTTGGGGACAAATTAGGTATTCTTGATTACAGGTAGTAGGAGAATGAGATGCAATTTTGTGCGAATTTTTTCGCCAATAAATTCAAAGGGAGCTGACTACAAAAATATGAAATATATTTACACTATGAAATATGAAAAATATTTACACAATACTTATTCTATGACGATTTAGAATGTATAAAGGTAATAAGGAATATTTATGTCGAGTTTGATGCATTTTGGAGGCGAAATACAGACATTTTGGGTGAGGATCTGTCTCTCAAGAAAAAAATTTAAAAATTATGGAAAAACCAAATTTGCCTGATGAGCCGTTTAACAGTGAAAAACTTAAATAAAAATTATGAAAAAACAAACATAAAGCTACAAAAAATATTTTTTTTTTCAAAAATTATCGTGTGCATGATTTGAAGCAAGAAATAAAGGAATAAAAGCAAATCATAACATAACTGGCCACTTTAAGAATTTGGGGAGATAAAATATCTAATTTAAATAAAAAGACATACAATTATGTAGCGAAATATTAAACTGTGAATTAATTAATTCAATCGCCGATTTCTTCCCATTACTCGTTGTGTTTTTGCCATCATAAAACCAGTAAGGAAAGTAGTAAAGTCGGGCTGGGCCGATTATATGATACCCTTCACCACTTTGGGTATATTCTACATATGTATCCAGCTTAGCAACATCATTTTAGACTTAATTCAGTACTTCAGTAGTGTTGGCGGTTTATTTGGGATACCATTTGTATTTTGTTTTTATAAAAAAAACTATTTATTAGTGAGGAATGTATGGCATTGATTGCCGAGGGGTAAGGCAGGGAAGACTATAGTTTCGGATCACGCCACAGATCCTCATAAGTTCCCTTAGTTTTCTGTTGGGATATTCTCCCCAGAAGCTATTGCTTCTATACAAAAAACCTTTCAAACCCAAATGTCTCTTGTAACAACGCGAAGTACTTAGCTGACCAACGTACCCTATACCAAAATTCGTGCAAATCGAAAGATATATAGGAACTTTGGTGCACCAATTACATAAAATCGGACGAAAATATATATGGGAGCTATATCTAAATCTGAACCGATTTTCACGAAACTTTGCAACATCACTCTAGACTTAATTCAGTACGCTATGCCAAAATTCGTACAAATGAAAATATTTCCAGGGACTTTGGTGCACCAATTACCTACAATCGGGCGAAAATATATATGGGAGCTATATCTAAATCTAAACCGATTTTCATGAAACTTAGCAGAAATTATTACAGTTTCAAATGTCAGTACACTATGCCAAATTTCGTGCAAATCGAAAGATATATAGGGACTTTTGTACACAATTTACCTTAAATCGGACGAAGATATATATGGGAGCTATATCTAAATCTGAACCGATTTTTATGAAATTTTACACACATCATTCTAGACCTAATTCATTACGCTGTGCCAATTTTCGTGCAAATCGTATGGTATATAGGGACTTTGGTACACCATTTACCTTAAATCGGACGAAGATATATATGGGAGCTATATCTAAATCTGAACCGATTTTCACGAAACTTGGCATACATCAGTCTAGACCTTATTCATTACGCTGTACCAAATTTCGAGCAAATCGAAAGATATATAGGGACTTTGGTACACAATTTACCTTAAATCGGACGAAGATATATATGGGAGCTATATCTAAATCTGAACCGAATTTTATGAAATTTTACACACATCATTCTAGACCTAATTCATTACGCTGTGCCAATTTTCGTGCAAATCGAAAGATATATAGGGACCGTTTACATTAAATCGGACGAAAATATATATGGGAGCTATATCTAAATCTGAAGCGATTTTTCCCAATTTCAATAGGGTTCGTCCTTGGGCCAAACAAATGAGCTGTGCCAAATTTCATCCAATTCGGATCATAAATGCGACCTCTACTTTGATTACAATTTTACATCTACAGACGGACAGACGGACGGACGGACGGACATGCAAAAATCGACTCAGAAAGTGATTCTATGCATATTCTTAAAAGGAACCATGGGTCTATCTCGATTATTTTTGCCTGTTACAAACATATGCACAAAGACATAATACCCTGTACCACAGTGTGGTGAAGGGTATAAAAATGTTGTTTTATTTTAGTTGTTGCAACCAAGGTAGATATACAAGGTAGCCGCATCGGCGAATTTCTACAACAAACATCGGTTGTTATATTTTGATATGTCAAAAATATTTTGCCAAAACAAACAGGTTGACAAGATTTTTTTTACACAAATTCTTGTAGAAAATGTTAATAAAAGTATTGCCAAACAAGCTCTATGAAATTCGGAGATTTTTATCTATAATTTTGTTTTTTTTTAAGTTTTTGTTCAACATCACAACAACATTTTTGACATTTATTTGCACCAACAGCTGGGCCGATGCGGCTACCTTATTAAGTATGCCTTGGTTGCAGCTGTTTCACATGCCACATTGTAGGTTGCCATATTTTTATACCCTTCACCACACTGTGGTACAGGGTATTATGTCTTTGTGCATATGTTTGTAACAGGCAAAAATAATCGAGATAGACACATGGTTCCTTTTGAGAATATACATAGAATCACTTTCTAAGTCGATTTATGCATGTCCGTCCGTCTGTCCGTCTGTCCGTCCGTCTGTCTGTCCATGTTAAATTGTAAACAAAATACAGGTCGCATTTATGATCCGAATTGGATGAAATTTGGCATAGGTCACTTATTCGGCCCAAGGACGAACCCTATTGAAATTGGGAAAAATCGGTTCAGATTTAGATATAGCTCCCATATATATATTTAACCGATTTAATGTAAACGGTCCCTATATATCTTTCGATTTGAACAAAATTTGGTACAGCCTAATCATTTAGGTCCAGATTTAGATATAGCTCCCATATATAGTTTCGTCCGATTTCATGTGAATGGTGCCCCAAAGTCCCTATATATATTACGATTTGCACGAAATTTGGCATAACGTACTGAATAGAGCCTAGAACGATGTCTGCCAACTTTCGAGAAAATCGGTCTAGATTAAGATATATCTCCCATATATAGTTTCGTCCGATTTCATGTAAATGGTGCACCAAAGTCCCTATATAACCTTCGATTTGCACGAAATTAGGCATAGCGTACTTAATTGAGCCTAAAATGATGTCTGCCAAGTTTCGAGAAAATCGGTCAAGATTTAGATATAGCTCCTATATATAGTATCGTCCGATTTCATGTAAATGGTGCTCCAAAGTCTTTATATTTCTTTCGATTTGAACGAAATTTGGCATAATGTATTGAATTAAGCCTGGAGTGATGTCTGCCAAGTTTCGAGAAAATCGGTCCAGATTTAGATATAGTTCCCATATATAGTTTCGTCCGATTTCATGTAAATTGTGCCTCAAAGTCCCTATATATCCTTCGATTTGCACGAAATTTGGCATAACGTACTTAATTGAGCCTAGAATGATGTCTGCCAAGTTTCATGAAAATCGGTCCTGATTTAGATATATCTCCCATATATAGTTTCGTCCGATTTCATGTAAATGGTGCCCCAAAGTCCCTATATATCTTTCGATATGCACGAAATTTTGTACAGCCTAATCACTTAGGTCTAGAATGATGTCTGCCAAGTTTCGAGAAAATCGGTCTAGATTTAGATATAGCTCCCATATATAGTTTCGTCCGATTTCATGTAGATGGTGCCACAAAGTCCCTATATATCTTTTGATTTGCACGAAATTTGGCATAACGTACTGAATTAAGCCTGGAGTGATGTCTGCCAAGTTTCGAGAAAATCGGTCCAGATTTAGATATAGCTCCCATATATAGTTTCGTCCGATTTCATGTAAATGGTGCCCAAAAGTCCCTATATATCCTTCGATTTGCACGAAATTTGGCATAACGTACTTAATTGAGCCTAGAATGATGTCTGCCAAGTTTCATGAAAATCGGTAATGATTTAGATATATCTCCCATATATAGTTTCGTCCGATTTCATGTAAATGGTGCCCCAAAGTCCCTATATATCTTTCGATTTGCGCGAAATTTGGTACAGCCTAACCATTTAGGTCTAGAATGTTGTCTGCCAAGTTTCGTGAAAATCGTTCCAGATTTAGATAGATGTAGCCCTTTTTATTATAGATTGATTTTAAGTAATTGACGCACCATATATATTTTCGCCCGATTTCAAGTAAATTGGGCATCAAACTCCTCATGTTAGTCAGATTGACATCAAAGTTTGCACAGTTTGTCGGCCCCGTCCGACTTTACTACTTTCCTTACTGGTATATCATTCGATTTGCACGAAATTTGGCACAGTGTAATGAATTAAGTATAGAATGATGTGTGTTAAGTTTCCTGAAAATCGGTTCAGATTTAGATATAGCTCCCATATATATTTTCGTCCGATTGAATGTAAATGGTGCACCAAAGTCCATATATATCTTTCGATTTGCACGAAATTTGGCATACGGTACAAAATTAGGTCGAGAATGATGAGTGTTACGTTTCCTGGAAATCGGTTAAGATTTAGATGAAGCTCCCTTATATATATTTTCGTCCGATTTAATGTAAATGGTGCACCAAAGTCCATTAAAATCTTTCGATCAGCACGAAATTTGGCACAGCGTAATGAGTTAGGTCTAGAATGATGTGTGTTAACTTTCCTGAAATCGGTTCAGATTTAGATATACCTTCTATATCTGACCAAATTCATCTGTTGAATATACCCAAAGTGGTGAAGGGTATCATATAGTCGGCCCTGTCCGACTTTACTACTTTCCTTACTGGTTTTTATTTTTTTTTTGTGTCTGTCTAGAACATCATACTAAATTTTTTCCTGTGACTTTCTGCGACTGTAGGATTTATGGCAATTTTTTGAAAAAATGTCAATTTGGTTAAGAAGCTTTTTTAAGGTTTTGTTCAAATAAAATTAAAAATTTGTGATTTTTTTTTTTGATATAATTGATCAAATATGACATGTAGTAGATCACAGCATTGCAGATAAGAAAAAAACAAGTTCAAAATGTCCGTCGTAAGGTTCCAGAGAAATGGGTGTGAGTATGAAAATGAGAGTATGTACGTAAGCTTTAAACTCATGCACTGAATATACATTTATTCCAAATGTCTTTCTAAATAAAAATTGAAATTACAACGAAATCGGTTGTAAGAGTCTTCACAAATACCGCAGGTAAAGGGTCTACTTTATGAACACTGAAAAATATCATTGGTGTAACATTCATATATACACGGTTTTATCTACATTTATGGTTTTAGAGGTGAAGTTTATGGACTTTTATTATACCTGAAATATTCTAAATACAAAAATTGACGATCCAGACATATAGGTGGAGCACATCTTCCATTTAACAATGATCGACGGCAAGGTATTTAGTGCTATATCGGAATCATCTACCCAATCATGTGGAATTTGCGGCACAACACCAAAAGTCATCAACTTATACGAATACGTCCTGTCTACCTTATATGCAAGGATTAGATGTATAGAATGTATATTGCACATTTCATACCGATTGGTTTCGAAAAAGTGGAAAATTAATAGTTCCGATCGGCAATTTTTCGAAGAAAGGAAGGCACGTATCATTAATGATTTGAAGGAAGAAATGCACATTATTGTTGACACACTTAAGTCAGTATCCGGAACAAATAACGATGGCTTGGTTGACTATTGGCAATAGCCAACCTGTCTTGGCATCGTCGATAACTGGTGTTGATGAAAAATTAATTAAAAATTTTGAAAATTTTAAATTTTTTAAGCATTTTATGCAAGTTTTTTCAACTGAATTGGGTTCTCGTAGGTAATAAAATCTCTCTATTAAAATTTATCAATATTTGGTTCACTTTTCAATAAAATTGGTTGTAATTTAATATTTTGAAATTCTATTGGGTAGATACTCTCCCCACCAAAAACAATTTTGTACAATTTGTAGGGTAGATCCCATACAACGGTACCTCCAATTAGATTTGAGGATTTCGGAGATATTTTTAAAACGATATTTTTAAACGGGGTTTTTTCAAGGTCTAGGCAAAATTTCCAACCTGGTTGGTTATCTATTGATCCCAATTTTCCAAAACTCATTTCAACTGATAGCTGGTGAATGACACTCTTGATGTTTTGCTCCAACATCTGAATCACAATCTTACTGATAAATCGTGTGGCGCCGTCTTATTGAAATCAAATGTTTTTTTATAATATCCTAAACATATTTAAAATCTGGAGGAAGGTACCTTTAACAATTTGTGCACTAAAGCTACGATGTGAATATAGTATGCCTGCCGTTAAAACTTTCCATGTTAATATTTATTTTTAGGCTTCACACATCCCAGCCAGATACCTTCATCCATTGGAACGCATGCCGGAGATGATGTTGGAATTTTTGCTACTGGTCCCCACGCACATTTATTCCGTGGAGTTATGGAACAACATACGATACCACATTTGATGGCATATGCAGCAGAACTTGATAAATTCATGAATACAAATTCATAAAAAGTAAAAAGAATTTTAAATGCTCGAACATTAAATTGAAATTAAAACAAGTAAAAAATTGGTTAAGGCCGGACCGGTCGAACTTTTTATACCCTTCGCCAATTCGGTTGGAAAATACGGTTACAAAACAT
The DNA here is from genome assembly GCF_032173495.1 of Musca vetustissima. Classification (NCBI taxonomy): domain Eukaryota; kingdom Metazoa; phylum Arthropoda; class Insecta; order Diptera; family Muscidae; genus Musca; species Musca vetustissima. The sequence goes on from NW_026879487.1 coordinate 14,299, forward strand.
GGGTCTAAAATGTTATTTTTATGACAGCCTTCAAAACCTGGTAATATGAAATGAAAACCTTATCGGTTGAAATATCGGCTTCAAGTCTCAAAATACCGAATATTGGACAGGATTTTTTTGTGGGTTAAGGGATTTAATGATGTGGGAAATATAATAATTATATACCCATTTATGGGAGTATGTCGTTATGTTTTACCGGGCTGAAATTTTTATATAATTCACCACATGGGGTGGATTCAAAATTCCTTAAGTTTATCGGGACATTTGTAGGTTGTCCTTGCTCCGAAAAATGGTGTTCCAAATTATAGATACTCTAGATTTGAACGTGACTTTTTTATTTATTGTTTATTCCCCGGGAATTCAGGAATATGTCAAATTATAGCCACTCCAATGAGAAAACTCGGAAAATATGTATTAATACCGAAAAGGGTGCGGATCTTTTAGGTGAGCTTATATCCAAACTTGGACCTATATATACACCGCACAAATTTTTATGTAAATCAGCCTTCAATAACCCTTTCGGTTGGAAAATGAGGTTAAAGTCTTCAAAATACCGAAAAAGGGGATGGTGCCGTTTTATGGGAGTTATTCCAAACCGTAAGCTGACATTATATGGGTCGAGATGGAAACCTGGGAAATATTGATCATTTTTGGTGGGGAGATTTTCTAATGAAATGAGAATCAAAAATAAAAAAATTACACCTAACTTGAATGAAGCATGTGCCCCAAAATACAGAAATTTGGGATTTAATGGGATTTGGGATTCCCCAAAAAGTACACCAATATTAATAATGGTTAGTATGAAGATTTGACACCCCATAAGATATGAAAAAACACAAACTCGGTCAAACAAAACTTGCCAAAATCCCATAATACCGAATAATGGGGGGTTTTTATTATACGGAGGCTACCCGGAATCATGGGCCAATGTTGATATTTTTTGATAAGGACATTTTCTATCCAATGGTAACTCGTATTAAATTTAAGTGGTACCGTTACATTGGGGCTACCCTAAAACCATAGTAGAAAATTACGAAAAGTAGAAAATCCCCGTAATACCAAATATTTGGGGTACCGTTATATGGGAGCCATACTACAACGTAGTCCGATTTATATATACATATAATAATTATATACCCATTTGCATTACCAACCATCCAAGGAGAAATAGCAATGCAGTGCAAAATTTCAAAGCTCTATCTTAAATTTACTAATGGCGCAGAATATAAAAATATATTTACTAGCCGCGTATTAAATATACTCTCTGTAAGTTTTTTTGTCTGTGGGGAACATTGAGCCGCAAAGGGTTAAATCAGTGCACTGAAAGAGTAATTAAATTCTTCAGAGTTGGTACAGTAGTTCAGCTTATACAGTACACGAGAAACAATTTTAAGATAGCTTAGCATATCCACAAACCGTTTAAAAGAACTTTATTTTGTCTATTTACCACTAGATGCCGCTTATATCAATGTCTAACAGACTTATTCTTGATGTCATTTCCACGTGAATTTACACGCTATTCCCCTTCGACTTATTTGAATAACATTTTCCTGTGAATTTTTTCGCATTCTCGCTTTTTTTGTCTATTAGACACATTTTACAATCACATTGGCTATAATTTGGTACAGAGTGTTCTTTTTGGGTATCAAATGTCTATGCAAAATTTTATGTATGTAGGTCCACGTTTACTGGTATACCCCATACAAAGGTACCCCTATTTTGAGTATTTACCCAAAAATTGGGTATAAACTCATTAACTGCGTAACCACTTGACATAGGGGGCCAAAATTTTGCATACATGTTTCTAATGTCAAAGCAAATATAGAAATCCAACCTGGGGTCCCTGGGTCCAAGTTTTGATATAGCCCCCATATAACCGTATCTCCCGATTTAAGGTATTTTTTGTCTATTAGACACATTTTACAATCAAATTGGCTGTAATTTGGTACAGAGTGTTCTTTTTGGGTACCAAATGTCTATGCAAAATTGTATGTATGTAGGTCCACGTTTACTGGTAGCCCCCATACAAAGGTACCCCTTTTTTGAGTATTTACCCAAAAATTGGGTATAAACTCATTAACTGCCGAACCACTTGACAAAGAAGGCCAAAATTTTGCATACATGAATTTAATGTCAAAGGAAATATAGAAATCTAAAATGGGGTCCCTGGGTCCAAGTTTTGATATAGCCCCCATATATCCGTACCTCCCGATTTAAGGTATTTTTTTGCCTATTAGACACATTTTAATTTCATATCAATGCAAATACTAGTATGGTACCCAAAAAGAACACTCTGTACCAAATTACAGCCAATTTGATTGTAAAATGTGTCTAATAGGCAAAAATACCTTAAATCGGGAGGTACGGATATAAACTCAGGTATTTACTTAAGTATTTACCCACGTCTTTAAAGTATCGTAAAACTATCCATTCTAAATCGATTTGATAACAGAAACCTGGAAATAGGGTGTAAGATGTTGTTCGAATGCGAAAAAATTCGCTTTGGGGACAAATTAGGTATTCTTGATTACAGGTAGTAGGAGAATGAGATGCAATTTTGTGCGAATTTTTTCGCCAATAAATTCAAAGGGAGCTGACTACAAAAATATGAAATATATTTACACTATGAAATATGAAAAATATTTACACAATACTTATTCTATGACGATTTAGAATGTATAAAGGTAATAAGGAATATTTATGTCGAGTTTGATGCATTTTGGAGGCGAAATACAGACATTTTGGGTGAGGATCTGTCTCTCAAGAAAAAAATTTAAAAATTATGGAAAAACCAAATTTGCCTGATGAGCCGTTTAACAGTGAAAAACTTAAATAAAAATTATGAAAAAACAAACATAAAGCTACAAAAAATATTTTTTTTTTCAAAAATTATCGTGTGCATGATTTGAAGCAAGAAATAAAGGAATAAAAGCAAATCATAACATAACTGGCCACTTTAAGAATTTGGGGAGATAAAATATCTAATTTAAATAAAAAGACATACAATTATGTAGCGAAATATTAAACTGTGAATTAATTAATTCAATCGCCGATTTCTTCCCATTACTCGTTGTGTTTTTGCCATCATAAAAAAATGTTGTTTTATTTTAGTTGTTGCAGCCAAGGTAGATATACAAGGTAGCCGCATCGGCGAATTTCTACAACAAACATCGGTTGTTGTATTTTGATATGTCAAAAATATGTTGCCAAAACAAACAGGTTGACAAGATTTTTTTACACAAATTCTTGTAGAAAATGTTAATAAAAGTATTGCCAAACAAGCTCTATGAAATTCGGAGATTTTCATCTATAATTTTGTTTTTTTAAGTTTTGGTTCAACATCACAACAACATTTTTGACATTTATTTGCACCAACAGCTGGGCCGAGGCGGCTACCTTATTAAGTATGCCTTGGTTGCAGCTGTTTCACATGCCACATTGTAGGTTGCCATATTTTTAAACTTTAATTTATTTTCTTTTAATTACAAAGCATTTATACAGCGGATTATTGATATTCACATTTGTATTATTTAGTTTAAATAACAATAAAAAGTAAACATTTTTAATAAAAAATCAATAAAGAAAATATTGAAAAATATTACACAATTAAATTTCAATAGGGGCAACACACATTGCAACTGAAATTACAATATGGCAGCACAAATCTTTTTTTCAACCACCATTATTCATTCAGAATAAGGCGAGAATGTGAAAGCGACACTTTTTTGTACATGCGAGATATCTCCCAACGAATATCCAGAATAAGGCTGTATGTAAAATTTGATATAGGTTATACCATATATTGACATCAATAATAATAAATGGTTAACCCTTTCGTGATTTCAAAACTATACGAATGGAATTTAACAATCTTAGTTGTTAAACCAATTTTTTATACCCTGGAAATATTCACCGTAAACCCCAAAAAGTATTATACAGTGGTGTACGCTTTTAACGACCACCGGTTATAACGAACTTTTCTTATACCGAACACATTTCCTGGTCCCGAAGTTTTAAGACATAAACATTCAATGTGCATATATTTTAATTTGGTTATAACGTACTTACTAAAAATATACGTAATACTGACGATGTCAATTCTCACAAACGTTAATTTTTACTATAACGCTGGCAAGCTTTGCAAAAAAATGTCAGCTGTAATGTGAAATTCATTGAAGAAAAGGAGAAGTATCTTAAGAATTATTAAAGAGGACACAAAGGCTACCAATATCTTAATGAAAATATATTTTTTGTACTAAGCCTATATTTTGCTTTACCTTGGATATAACGAGCTTCTTCTATAGTGAACTAATTTGGTTGGTCCATAACCGTACTCGACTGTATATATACAATTCAGAATAAAATCAGTAAGGAAAGTATGTCAATGTCCGTATGAGCATTGAAATGAAATTGAACGAATTTAAAGATGTGATCTTTATCTATAATGGAACGGACTAACATCAATCCATACACATGATATTCTCTAACGTGATATACGCTATCCGGTATGTCGCACTGTTCAATATTTAATTTTAATCAAATACCCATTCGATATATATATATATATATATACATTCAGTGTTGGTGGACCATTTACATAAAATCGGACGTAAATATGCATGTGGGAGCTATATCAAATCTGAACAGGTTTCAGCGAAAATTGCCCGAGATTTATTTATATTAATTTCAGTGCATTGTACAAATTGTGTGTCAAAGGAATTAGTCCATATATATATATGGGAGCTATATCTAAATCTTAACCTAGTCAAAACACTTAACACACATCGTCCTAGACTTTTATGTCTTTGTGCATATGTTTGTAACCTACAAAAGGAAACGAGATAGACACATGGTTCCTTTTGAGAATATGCATAGAATCACTTTTTAAGTCGATTTATGCATGTCGTCCATCCGTCCGTCTGTCTGTAGATGTTACATTGTAAACAAAGAACAGGTGGCATTTATGACCCAAATTGGATGAATTTTGGCATAGGTCACTTATTTGGCCCAAGGACGAACCCTAATGATATTGGGAAAAATCGGTTCAGATTTAAATATAGCTCCCATTTGTATATATTTTCGTCCGATTTAAGGTAAATGGGGCACCAAAGTCGTCCCTATATATGTTTCGATTTGCACGAAATTTGGCACAGGGTAATGAATCAGGTCTAGAATGATGTGTGTTAGGTTTCCTGAAAACCGGTTCAGATTTAGATATAGTTCCCATATATATTTTCGTCCGTTTTAATGTAAATGGTACACCAAAGTCCCTTAAAATGTTTCGATCAGCACGAAATTTGGCACAGCGTAATGAGTCTAGAATATTGTGTGTTAACTTTCTTGAAATCGGTTCAGATTTAGATATACCTTCTATATCTGACCAAATGAAAAATTTAGTATCGGTTGCAGAATAACATGTTTATGGATCTTTACGACTTTACTACTTTCCTTACTGGTTTTTATTTTTTTTTTGTGTGTCTGTCTAGAACATCATACTAAATTTTTTCCTGCGACTGTAGGATTTATGGCAATTTTTTGAAAAAATGTCAATTTGGTTAGGAAGCTTTTTTAAGGTTTTGTTCAAATAAAATTAAAAATTTGTGAATTTTTTTTTGATATAATTGATCAAATATGACATGGAGCATTGCAGATAAGAAAAAAAAACAAGTTCAAAATGTCCGTCGTAAGGTTCCAGAGAAATGGGTGTGAGTATGAAAATGAGAGTATGTACGTAAGCTTTAAGCTCATGCACTGAATATACATTTATTCCAAATGTCTTTCTAAATAAAAATTGAAATTACAACGAAATCGGTTGTAAGAGTCTTCACAAATACCGCAGGTAAAGGGTCTACTTTATGAACACTGAAAAATATCATTGGTGTAACATTCATATATACACGGTTTTATCCACATTTATGGTTTTAGAGGTGAAGTTTATGGACTTTTATTATACCTGAAATATTCTAAATACAAAAATTGACGATCCAGACATAGAGGTGGAGCACATCTTCCATTTAACAATGACGGCAAGGTATTTAGTGCTATATCGGAATCATCTACCCAATCATGTGGAATTTGCGGCGCAACACCAAAGGTAATGAATGATTACAAAAAAATTTCGTCATTAACACCAAACATCAACTTATACGAATACGGCCAGTCTACCTTATATACAAGGATTGGATGTATAGAATGTATATTGCACATTTCATACCGATTGGTTTCGAAAAAGTGGAAAATTAATAGTTCCGATCGGCAATTTTTCGAAGAAAGGAAGGCACGTATCATTAATGATTTGAAGGAAGAAATGCACATTATTGTTGACACACTTAAGTCAGTATCCGGAACAAATAACGATGGCTTGGTTGGCTATTGGCAATAGCCAACCTGTCTTGGCATCGTCGATAACTGGTGTTGATGAAAAATTAATTAAAAATGTTAGTAGTTAGCTATTAACGCAGAGTCATTTAAAGAACATACTGAGAAAACATTTATTCTTTTCGTGGAATTATATCCTTGGTTCTATATCCTTTCAAGCATACACAAAATATTAGTGCATGGAGCTGATATAATAAAATGTGCAGCTTTGCCCATAGGAATGTTGTCTAAAGAAGCCGTGATAGGTTGTTATTTTCTTCTGATCCCATTGCTACCAACTAATTTAAATCAAAACTCGGATTCTGAATGTGATTAGTATTATTACCCTCCAAATGTTTCGGAATTTTTAAAAGAAGCTCCCATTTTAGGAGTATTATTAGTTATAACGAAAAATGTTGCTTATTAAAAACTGTTTAGAAAGCTTCAAAATATTAATTTTCACAAATTAAAGTTTTTCTAAAAAAAAAATCGGCGCTTAGTGGGTATATAAAAAAATTGCGAAATTTTTTCATAAAATAATTAAAATTGTCCATCTAAATCTATACTAATCCAAAATATCGATAAACATACAGTAAAATATCTACTTTTGTTTTCTGCGCGTTTAATCTGCATTTTTCCCACTGTGCGTCTGTTGAAATCACTATAGAGATCGCAATATTTAACATACAGCTATGAAATTTTGTACACATATTGGTATTTCTCCTATCAGTGACGTTCGCAAGGGGGGGGGGGGGGGAGCGGTTCAATCCGTTCGCATGATATTATAAAATTAATTTATTGAATAATTTTGACCATTTTGTGGGGGAAGTACCAGAAGGAGTGGACCAATGGGTTCCATCTTCGGACTTTATCTAGGCTTGGTAAAGATAATAGGTTGTGCAAAGTTTGGTTCAGAGCTATCGTGCACACTAGCCGCCCAGACAGATAGATGGATGGACGACGGACGTTTGTAAATCGACTCTAAATTGTCTGAAACGGATTTGGCCCAAAGACTTATATACCCTCATTAGCCATAAGGCTGAGGGCATACACATGATGATCCCGCCAGAGCCACATATCGTGTTTTACACAATCGCCCAACTACGGATATGTTAATAATGTAAATTATTGTATTTGGTGTTCTGAGAATCCTCCGGTAATTGAAAAAATGGCTGTTTGTTGTGATTTTTAATACGAAAGTGTGACTGAGCCTTACTTCTTCGAATACTTTCTGGTAAAATATCTCTCAAAAACATTTAAATGATAAGTAAATTCTGTATTATTGAAATAATTTATTTAGTTTTGCAGCAAAAATCTGTGGTTTAATGTGGGTTAATATCATTTATGGAATATTTGGAATTAATTTTTTTAAACTATTTGCTAATTTGTATACTCAAAAATTGTAAAATTTCTTCATTTCCTTTGATCAACGCAGATCTATGTTTTTGTATAGCTGTTCAACGGCAGGGCAATTTTGTCGGCATAACTCGACGAATGGGGGCATATCTGATAAGTGGTTAATACCATCTGCCATTCAGGCGTTGTACACATTTCGTTAATTTTCTATTAAGATAAAAATAATGTTTTTTTAATTGCCATAAAAGCAGAACGATCGGAAACAAAATTCGTTCACATAAACATTTCCCAATGACCAAACCAGATTTAATACCAATCTGTCCACGAGTTTGATAACTCTACAGTAATAAAAAACATTTATATTTACCATGACGCCATACCAACGTTTATTTCTGCTGATATTACTCATGAATGGATTGACTACAATTTTGGTGAGTTCTTTTTTCCAAACGACAGGCGGAAAATTTTCCAAATACTTCATCTATATGTATTTAAATGTGTAGACAGCAAGACGGCGATTTAATTTGGAATTACACAACATAACCTGTGAAAAATATGGCCCCATCCTAGAGTTTTTCGATTGTGATTTTCGTAAAATCGACAATAATCGCTATCTTGTAAATGCCAAATTTAATATCGTACGTGATTTGGATCAAAATGCCGAAATACAAGTGTTGGCATATTTTACACCCACCAATAATGTCCTTTCGAAAGCTGTGAAACTTTTCGATTTGAAATTGAAAGTTTGTGAGATTTTAGGTAAAAAGATGTCCGTTCCGCTATTGAATCAGATTATGAATGAAATTCGCAAAAGTGGTAATTATCCATACAGTTGTCCATTGAAGACGGTAAGTATTCGAATGTAGATATATTGACGTTATGAATAATATGTATTATCTTCCTATTTTCAGAATTATATATACGGTATAAATAATTATTCATTAACTGGAGACATGATACCGGCATACACACCAATTGTAACATTTAATTTTTCGTTGATATTCTATGAAAAAAGCAAAGTATTTTCGAAATTTGCATTGTATGGAGCTACGGTCGAAAAGAAATGATGAATTATAAATATTTATGTTTATATGTTAAAAATGGATAATAAAAATGTGATAATGTTGATATTAATATTTATTCTCGCATTCATAGAATTTAAATAGGGCTTAACACCCTTTACCACATTGTGGTTTGTAACATGCAAAGGAAACTATATAGACCCATAGTTCCATTTGAGAATATGCATAGAATCACTTTCCGAGTCGATTTATGCATGTCCGTCCGTCTCTCTGCCGTTTGTTCATGTTAAATTGTAAACAAATTATAGGTCGAATTTATAATCCGATTTGGATGAAATTTGATAGAGCTTATTTATTTGGTCCCTATATCTATCTGAATTAGGTCTAGAATGATGTGTGTTAAGTTTCGTGAAAATCGGTTCAGATTTAGATATACCTTCCATATATGGGAAATTACAAAATTCCTTTAAAATTCCATAATTTTCTTTTTTTAATTTTTAAAATTTCATGATTTTTGGTACATAGGTTAAGGAAAATATGCTGATTCAAAATCTGTTCGCGTACACAAATTCGGATGCTGCGCACAAAAGTTATAGCGGTTTTAAATCTTGTATTTCAAATATATATTAAATGGATTCCTTTTTATTGTAATTCGCTAATTTCTTCACAAATGGTTAAAAACATTTGTTTTCTTTGCATACTTGTCAAATCACATTGAATTACGGTTAAATTGTGGCGAAAAACAAATAGAAGCATGAAGATATGTGAAAATAAAATAAATTTTGTTTTTTTGCAAAATAGTCAGGCTGAATCCCAGTTTGTTGTTTTTATAAAAAAAATTACTATTTATTAGTGGGGAATGTATGGCATTGTCCGCCGAGGGGTAAGGCAGAGAAGACTATAGTTTCGGATCTCGCCACTGATCCTCATCAGTTCCCTTAGTTTTTTGTTGGTATATTCTCCCCAGAAGCTATTTATTGCTTCTTTACAAAAAAACTTTCAAACCCTAATGTCCCTTGTGACAATTCGAAGTTCTTACGTTACCAGCGATACGACCCCAATGAGAAGTTGACTTCGAGGTCAACAAGGCATTTGCAGACAACTACAATACATATCCCACTGCTATGTGTCGTCACTTTGTGACGAATGCACACAACGTTGTTATACTGCACACAGACAGTATGACCGTGCCTGCGTCTTCAACTAGTGTTGGCGGGTTATTTGGGATACCATTTGTATTTTTTTCACTGATCACATGTACGTAAGTTGTGTAGTTTAGCCACAAATCAGGAAGGAACACAAAAAACTCGTTGGCTTCAACACATTTTGACTCATATTTTTTTTACTTCCACCCAAGTTATTATTTATTACCAATATTTTAAGATTTTGACAAGAACACTTTATTTTATAGAAATGAATTTAAATTATATGCAATATGTTCATATTTCGCGAGAATCTCGCGAACCTCAGTTTTAAGGAATTTAAAAGATTTTTGTAATTTCCCATATATGTTCGGCCCAATTAATGTAAATATCTTTCGATTTGCACTAAATTTGACACAGCGTAATGAATTAAGTCTAGAATGATGTGGGCTAAGTCCCGTGAAAATCGGTTCAGATTGAGATATAGATCTCATATATAGTTTCGTCCGATTTTATGTAAATGGTGCACCAAAGTCCCTATATATCATTCGATTTGCACGAAATTTTGCATAGTGAATTGAGTCTAGAATGACGTGTGTCAAGTTTAGAGAAAATCGGATCAAATTTAGATAGAGCTCCCATATATATTTTCGTCCGATTTAAGGTAAATGGGACACCAAAGTCCATATGTATCTTTCGATATTAAATTAGTTCCAGAATGATGTGTGCTAAGTTCCGTAAAAATCGGTTCAGATATAGATATAGCTCCCATATATAGTTTTGTCCGATTTTATGTAAATGGTGCACCAAAGCCCTTATATATCTTTCGATTTGCTCGAAATTTTGCGTATTATACTGAATTGTGTCTAGAATGATGTGTGTCAAGTTTCGGGAAAATCGGTTCAGTTTTAAATATAGCTACTATATATATTTTCGTCCGATTTAAGGTAAATGGGGCACCAAATTCCCTATATATCTTTCGATTTGCACTAAATTGCGCATGGTTTACTGAATTGAGCCTATGTGTGTCAAGTTTCGAGGAAAGCGCGTCAGATTTAGATATAGCTCCCATAAATATGTTCGTCCGATTTAAGGTAAATGGGGCTCCAAAGTCCCTACATATCTCTCAAATTGCACGAGATTTGGCATAGGGTGCTGAATCAGTTCCATAATGATATGTGCTAAGTTTCGTGATGGACGGTTCAGACTTAGATATAGCTCCCGATTTAATGTAAATTGTACACTAAAGACCTAAAGTTTGGACGACCGGCACCCAATAGTTTTGGTTGTTCTGCATGTTCATGGGGATTTTCGTACCTTTGAGGTGGAAATCTGTTCCTAACATAGCTCGTGTGTTAACTTTCGAGAAAATCGGGTTCGATTTAGATTTAGGTTCGTTCAATTTTATGTCAATGTTCCTTCGAAAAGACGACATCTGTTGGGATACATATGTAGAATATTCCCAAAGTGGTGAAGGGTATCATATAGTCGGATCATTCATAATACATGCTTTGAAAATCATAAATCCATATTAAGTTATTTTATGTAACTAAATTAATGTTTATTTATTTTAACTATAAAATTGAATGTGGTTTTGGAAAAATCCGCTAATGAAGTACGGTAACACTATAGCTCCATGGTTTTACATATCCCCCTTTCGATATTTTGAAAGACTTAGCCACATTTTGCTATCGAAGTGACTATAATGTGTTTTCAGGTTTCCAGCTGAATAAAATACTTCTTCGAAGATAAGGCATATGTATTTTAATAAGCCTCATACACTGGTCCAGCTTGATTTTTAATATGATGACGTTTCTAACCCTGTTTTGATTTCATATTTGTATTTTGAAACTTAATACCTCTTGAAATTAAAATCGCATTTACCGTTTAGTAAAATTTAATATTTATGTTCTTCTCATCTCATTTACAGGTCAGGCCATTTATTTCTAGGCATTAAAAATGAAGAATGCTAAGGCCTCACAGCCTTGAGAAAAAACAACATGCAAGGTCTGCGACTTTATGATATATTACCTGTAAAGCTAGGTTATTTATTTACATCACACACACACATGCTATATACAAACACGCAATCATACTCATACAACCAACTACTTAAATACATTGTTGCATAACGTACATACGCTACGGTTCGCAAACGTCTGTGTCATAAATTTCTACTCAAGAAGTATGGCTTAATTTGATACTGAAAATCTGACGTGATATTGCTGCACAGACGAAAATAGGCGGAGATGTTAAATGCCACTGTAATACAAACACACACACATACACAAATAGGTTCGTGTTGCGTCTTATGTAGAAGGAAACACATATTTTTAATAAATTTCCAAAACATTTGCTGTCAAAATAAATTACGTTTGTAAACTTTGTACGAAGAAACCATTAGATACAACAAATACTAAAGCAATATTGCACTCACATACAATGTTACTGAGACAAGCACAGGGTTGTTAATAAGACGAAGTTTGAAAGGTAGATGTGAGGAAAAGAATTTGGGTTGTAATAGATTTTTAGCAAAGGAATTAAACTTGTTCATAATGTGGTATTCTGTTTCCCCTATAGATAAAGTTTGGCAATATTTTTAGGTCCGAGGATGCCTACAATAAGGAAAGTAGCTGACTTTATGATAACCTGCACTCCTTTGGTTATATACAAGATATGATATTAAGATTTTTATTGTAACAGACGTAGTAGATTTGATAGACATTTGAAGCGTCATGAAATCGGACGAAATTAAATATGTGATCTGTATATACATGAGGAACATCATTTTTCTGCAATCTATGCAAAAAGCCATTTTAATCGAAGAGACTTAGATTCGGTTGTGTACCACTTATATGAATCGGAAAAAGTATCAAAATCTGAACCGGCTTAAAACAAGATTAACACCCGCCACGCGGTATGTTGCAGCATATCGAACTGTGCAAAATTTCACGTTGATTAGTTGGTACACAATTTGAATGAAATCGGTCGAAAATATATGGAAGCTATACCTGCATCTACACCAAGTTCAACAAAACGCCATAACGTGATTCTGGGGTCAATTTGGAACGTTGGGTATGTGAGTCGATTTCTACCAAACTTTTTATCTCAATCGGATAAATTATGGGAGTTGTGTTCACTATTTATATAAAATCGGACAAAATATATCTGAACCATGTAGATTAAATCGAGAGAAAAAACATATAGCAGCTATACATAACTCTGAACCGATTTCAACAAAAGCCAATGCACGTCTTTTCAGGATCAATTTGGAATTTGGTCTAAAATATATACCGGAGCTATATGTAAATCTGAACCGATTTCAATGAAACTTCATAGACGTCATTCTACACGCATTTCGGTACGATTCGGAAAAATTGCGTAAATCGGACTACCTTTGGTTCTTTGGTGCACCATTTACATAAAATCGGGCGAAAATACAAATGAAATCTGAACCGATTTCCTTTAAAATTAATATACCTCATTCTAGATCGGTATGCTGTACAAAATTTCGTCTTAATCGTAATAATATT